>NW_024344378.1:6750505-6951496 GCF_902729225.1 Pteropus medius
ATGTGTAGGGATACTGTGTGTGCATATGTCATGGATGTGTGTGTGCATGTGTATATGCGTATGTATATATTGTATATGTGTGTGTGTGATGTGCAGATGTGTGTGTGTATAGGTATACTGTGTGTGTTATAGATGTGTATGCACATGTATGCTGTGTGTGCATGTATGTGCATGTGTGTATATTGTGTATGTGCGTGCATGTATGTGCATTGTGTGTGCGCATGTATATTGTGTGTACATGTGTGTATGCATGTATGTGTGTGTGTACACAGCAGCCCCCTCACCCCCACAGGGTATGTTCCCAGACTCTCAGTGGAGGCCTGAAACCATGAGTAGTACTGAACTCTATGCATCCTATGTTTTTTCCTACACGTATGTGCCTAAGATAAAGGTTAATTTATAAATTAGGCACAATAAGAGATGAACAAAAACTAATAATGAAATAGAACAATTATAACAATATATTGTAAAAAAAGCTATGTGAATGTGACTCTTTTCTCTCTCTCCAGTAATTTCTATATTTTTCAGTCCTGAATCTGTGTCACCTTCCCTTACTTGCAGTAAATGGCTCATGTCATGAATTTCAGAGGATCCCTTGCTGAAGTCTTTATATAACCTCAGTGCTTTCTAGTACAACACAATGACTATAGCTCTAGCAAAAATAATTCTAAAACATTCACAGCATTAATGCATGTGTCTGTTCCTGGATGCATTTAGCAAAGCAAGTTTGCAAGCAGAGATGGAAGGACATGGCTCTGCTCAGGGAAGGCCACTCTGCCTGTGGCCTGAAATTGACATTGACTGCGTGATTGGAAAAGCCAGCGGCCTCTGTCGCTCGGCACCGGCGTCTCCTACTGCAAGCTCAGAGCCTTGCTCAAAGGTTTCCTGCGGAGACCGTTCAGCCGGACCACAGCATCCAGTCTGGAAGCAACAGTCAGACTGAAGGTATTGCTTTCCATGCAAACTTATTTCAGGTGGCTTCAGAGAGCCACTCCTAAAATGGGGCTGGCCGTATAAACCATTAAATAAAAGAAGACCTGGGGGCAGGCTGAAGGACTGCATCCAAAAAAAGATTTCTGAGGAGGCTTTTTGCTCATGGAATAAACCAGAAGCAAATAGACTGAAAGCCTGGGCGGGGGGCAACTTTGCTATCATGCATTCCCTAAAACAGCCCTCAGACCCCCGGCCTGCAGCCACGCTGGGAGTCCCTTTGGCCTGATGGCAGTCTCTTTGATAACTCGCTTGCTCTCTGGTGTGACGAGACAGCCTGAACTCATCTAGCACGCACCCCATCCCAAGCCTGGAACCAGCCCTGGCTCCTGTTGGTGGGAAGTGGTTTCAGATATTTAGACACTATAATTTGGGTTCCGGGTGTGTTCACTGTCTCCAAACCTATTGATTGGACGAAACCATGAAATACGTATCTTTTTAGAGATAAAATCCATATGAGTTCCTACTCAGACTTCCAATTCGAATCCAGGAGTCCGGGATTTTCATTTGACTCATTAATCTCACATGTTACTTACTCCCTGCCAAGTATTCCAGTCCTCGGTGACACCAGTGACAGTGGCTTTATTCCACAGTGGACACACGGTAGTTTCAGAATAAAAACTCCTGATACTACCACGAACAACAAAATTTGTGAACACGGGTTTGGTTTTGTTTTGTTTTTTTAATGTTTTACAGTCCTTTGTGTCCTCAGAATACAGCCCAACTCAGGATGTAGAGTTAAATTACTGTTTTATAGTCACTTGAAATAGTTTCTCTCTGGGTAGTTATGTTCCTGGTTCAATACCCAGCTCAGTTCTCTCGTTTCATTTTGCTTTCAACATGGGGGACTACTTCTTAGATTTCGATTGTATTTCAGTTATATAAATTATTTCTATGATTCCAAAGTCGGATATATAAAACGAGGTGAATTAGTAGACTGTCTTTAACATGTGTGGGCCCTGGGACAAGCTTATGGACAAAGGCCCATGTCCCGTGTATGCATGTACTTTAAAGTTTTAAATGGAGCCAACAAATTCTTAAACAGAATATGCCCCGTCCTCCACTTAGACCAATACTTCTTCACGTGGACCTGGCAGCCAAATTTCAATTTGGAATTCCTGACTCCTCAGAGTTCAACACTGCAGTATGATGGCGTGGGGACAGCCTGCCTTCTTCCCCCTGCTCTTCCCATCCCTCACGCCTTCCCACACCACAAGCGGCCTT
Organism: Pteropus medius; assembly: GCF_902729225.1. Lineage (NCBI taxonomy): Eukaryota > Metazoa > Chordata > Mammalia > Chiroptera > Pteropodidae > Pteropus > Pteropus medius. The sequence continues at coordinate 6,752,720 of NW_024344378.1, forward strand.
GCACGCACACTTGCGAATGTGCCAAGCCCCGGTCAGCTCGCAGGTCGAAGGGTGTACACACCCGTAGTGCCGTCTGCCCTCAGGAGGAAGGCCGAGGGATGGGGCCTGCCCGGCCCTCCAAGTGGGCTTGGGGTCATGTGGGTAGGAAATTCTAGAAAGAGGGTGTCGTCTCCACTCCAATAGGGAGCCCTGGCCTCCTCACCAACAGGGGAGGTCGAAGGAGGAGGGACAGGACATAGCGCTGGTCCTGTCCAGTCACCCGGGCGGCCTTCCCTCCCTGCCCTGCAGTTTTCAGATTATCTCTTCATTTCAAAGGTATAAGCAATTTGTATATATATATAATCTGTATATACATATATATATACACATCTAAACATATATATGTATATATATAAATATATACATTTAAACATGTGCGTGTATGTATATACACATGTATATACGTGTGTGTGTGTGTGTGTGTGTGTGTGTGTGTGTGTGTGTGTGTGTGTTTAAACGCACAGACATTTACATGCAGACCTTCTCGTCCGGGGTTGGAGACGGATGGGAGGGCGCAGGAAGCACATTATCACAAAACCAGCCTCCTGACCCTGAGCCGGCAGCAACAACAAACCCAACGAGCAGACAGTGAACACAGGGAAACTGCTTCCTGTCATTTTGAGGGAGTTCTTTCAAAGGTAGCAAACATGATTCACAAAGGTAGCAAACACTTAATTCACATTTAACCAGTAGAAAAGAGAGTCTTACTGACGTACCCAAATCAAGCAAAAAAGACGGGAGAGAAGCAGGTCAAGTTCAGCTTCCCGAATCGACAGCACCACCACCTTGAACTGAATTGCTGGGGAACCAACTTCCCTTTGCTTCACAGACACCTGAACGGACAAGATCACGCCCCTGGCCTGCCCAGGGGAGGAAGTGAGCTTCTCCCCCGATGCCCTCACCCCACGGCCATGTATTCACAAGCTGCCATCCGCGGCCTCGATATTCCACACTGGTCCAGTCCCACATGCCCCTCTGCCTGGCACGTGCTGCATCTTCTTCAGCTGTGTTGTGTGCCAGCGCCGCAAACTGCCAGCTCTCCGCCGAAGCGCCCTTTCCTCAGCTGTCAGGGGACAGAGCCTCGCACTCTTCCTGCTGAATGCTGCGAGCGTGCAAATTAGAGTCTCGTCCAGTGAGGAGGATAAAATCGGAAAAACAAAAAATCAGACTCCTGGGCGCGAATCAGCTCATGTGTCCATCACTGAAAAAGAGTCGGATTTGTCAGGGACATTCCTAGGGCACCCACTTAGGGGACACACGAGTTCCCCCTGGACGCTGCGAGTCATTTCATGGCCATGAGTTAGCAGGTGGGGGTTGAGGGGCAGCGCTCCGCAGTATTGCTGCGAGAATTGGAAAACCCATGAGCCAGTGAAGAGTCCTTTTTTCAATATAAATAAACATATATATTATTTAAAACTTGCCAAGGGTTTTATTTATAAGAATTCCATCCCTTATAAACCACCACCTAAATTTATCTTGGGTTGAAACAGCTTTCTGAATTTTTTTAGAGTTAGAAATATCAGGAGTGATGTTCATTCTGTGTTAGCCTTACGGGAAAGAGGCCCCCGTCAGCTTCTCTGAGTGATAAATAGCAGAGCTTTGCTGGAGGCTCTCAAAGTCTGAGAGAAAACCAATGGCCCCTCTATAATGGGCTCTTATCCACTCACCTTTGTTTTCTCTCCATCTCTGTAATTAAAAAAAAAAAAAATTATATATGTATGTGTGTGTGTGTGTGTAATATATATATATAATATATAATATTATATATAATATATGTGTGTATAATATATATAATATATATGTATAATATATATTATATATTATACATATATATGTGTGTGTGTATAATATATATTATACATATATATATATATATATATATGGGTGTGTGTGTGTATAATATATATATATATTATATATATATATATATATTATACACACACACACCCCCACACATGGAAGCATGGCAGCAGGGCCACCATACCCTTGTCAGGATGGCTACCCAATCAGGAGTAAGGTTTGCCTTGGTTACCAAGGACAACCACCACCTGTCCCTACTCGCTCAGGCCTTCTCACAGACTTGCACTTCACTGGGACTGGGAAGATTTTCTTTGTTAGAGAAGGACTTCCTGCCTTCATATCTTCAACTTCAACCTGACACCTCAGACCAATCTGCTCTATTTCTTTTGCAAACACTCGAACATTCTCTGCAGACGAGCTGGTGAATACACAATATTCCACAAGCGAAGGTCAAAACACAGGGTTGCTTGGCTGGGGCTGATGTTGTCACTGGTAGGAACAACTCCGTCTACACAAGACAGCTGGCGAAAAGCCCGTTTGCTCTAGAGATGGCATCATAAACTAACCCCAATCTAAAATAGTCGACATGGAAATGCGACTCTCAAAACCAAGTTCAGACAGAGTCACCTGTTAGCTGCCTATGCGACATCCATTCTCTCTTCCTATTTATCCACGGTGGCCACATGCCTGGCACCAGATAATGAGTCATAACAACCCTGTTTCTCGATTTCCCACCTTCCCTTGCGACTAGGGGGAGCCACTTCTGGCCAATGAGACCTAAATGAAAGAGGGCTGAGAACACTTCTGAGAAAATTTTTACTTTTCCTATTCAAAAGAGATAGGCATGGCTAGTGCTTCTCCTTGCCTCCCTTCTTCCTGATTTGAACACAGACGTGATGCTTGGAGCTATAGCATCCATACTGCAACCATGAGGCAAAGGAATTGCTGGGGTAAGCATCACAAATTAGCGGAACCAGCAGCAGCCAATGCTTACCTCTGAACAATGGTAAAGCGAACTCATATGTCTTCAAGCCATTAAAGCTGGCTTTCTGTTACTTGCAGGTTAACACAATTCTAAGCGAGACACACCATGCTTGGCTCACTTTCCTTAAATTCTGCAGTATGTGAAGGAATCTAAAGCAGAAGGAGCAGAGTTTCCACCCGCCTTCATGCCCCACCATCTCCCCTTTATAGGACACAGTCACAAAACCCAAGCTAGGTAGATGAGATTGTGAAATTCTCCAATTTGACTCAGGGATTTTTTTTTTTTTGTCACTGACAGGTTAAATGGGTGGCAACTGATAAACAAAGACAGAAAGACAGTCATTGGACTTTTTGTCAAAGATGTTAACTGAAGGGCCAGCCCATTCCAAGGCCGGAACATCTACATCTCAGGCAGGGTGATCCCCCAGGAACCAGGGCTGTGGCCCCAACCAGTTATCTTCATGCTGGGGATGGATGGGTCTGTCCCATGCCGTAGCCATGTGGCAGTGCCACAGGTCAGCAGGTGCTCTACGTAAGTAGAATGTGTTTGAATGGGGCCTGAGCGGATTATTTTGAAGAAATCCTCAATATCACCTGGTCTCTGCAGCTTATTCAGCACCAATTTCAGAGTTTTAAGAGAAAGGGGGTAAAAAAAAAGGACCTGGAATTCATGCAGCACAATCATACACATGTCATGGGTCTTGATAACAATAACCTCCTATGGGGGCAGCCAAGCGTTACTAATCCCACTTACCTGACTTTTTAAACTGGGGCTAATGTGGCATCTCTTGGCCAGGAAGGTGTCCATTTCCAGCCTGTCCTCTGGTATCCCAGCGTACTCACTCAGACCCCCTTCTGCCACTGGAGCGGCCAGATCTAGGACACTGAATGGGCCAAGTTTGCTGGTGGCAGGATTGCTGCTTTAAGTGGCGTAATAATCGTTCCTCTCCCACACTGCCCAGTGGGCAGGCTGGGCCGGGGCTCTGGTTAGCGTGTTGCCTGTTCTCCTCCTGAATGCTACCGTGGGCACCCCGATCGCTGCCACTTCCTCTGGGTGACGTGACGAGATGTGACGTGTGGGGTGACGGGTCAGTCTCTATCTAAGATGTGTCGGCAGGCAGAGGGAGCACTGGCTCAGGCACTCGCGTTTGGGATCAGCACCGTAGGGACCAGGCAGGCTGCGGGGACCCTGTGCTCAGGTCTCTCCTTGGCGGTGCAATGGCAGAGAGGGTAAGAGCAGAAAAGGGGACCCACTTTCATGAGGCCGAACTGAGCTGGCGGGGGCCATCCCTGCTGGAAGGAAGCACGTCCCTGGGGTCAGCGGAGGTCCCTTACAATGGTGGAGGAAGTAGGTAAGGAGGAGGCTGCCCCGGGGGGCTGCAGGGGACAGGGGACCCAGTCCCAAGGAGCCGAGCTTTGCAGGCTTCCACAGATCGTGGCCAAGGCTTGCCTTTCCCTCGTACGCAGAAAGCAAGGAACTGCCAGAGCAGGGAAGGTCCGTGTGTGGGATGTAGGCAATGTTGCTTCTAGTCTTTCGTTTTTGTTTTTAAAAGTGAAACCGAAATGAAAAAGGGACCAGGGATGAATTAGTTCGCTCAGGCTGCCGAACCAAAGTGACGCAGACAGGGTGGCTGAAACGCCAGAAATGCATTTCTCACGGTGCCGGAGGCCAGAAGTCCAAGACGGAGGTGCGGGTTTCTCTCCTGGGCTTGCAGATGGCCATTTTCTCCCTGTGTCTTCCCTCCGTCCCTGTCTGCGTCCTAATCTTCTCCTCTTGTAAAGATACCAGTCATGTTGGATTAGGGCCCTCCCTACTGAAATAATTTTACCTTCATGTCATCTTTAAAGACGCTGTCTCCAAATATAGTCACATTCCGAGGTACTGGGGTTTAGGGTTTCAACATATGAATTTGGGGAGACACAATTCAGCTCATAACAGGACTCATATGGTTTCTTTGGCCCCACCCAGATCATTCAAGATCTCCCTATTTTAAGGTCCCTAACCTTAATTACATCTACAAAGTCCTTGGCCGTGTAGCATAATGCAGTTAGAAGTTCCACAGACATCTTTGGGGGCGAGGCACTCCACATTATGCTAAGTATTTGACACGTATTATCTCATTTGTATGTGGGCAGGTTATCCTATTACCTCAAATTTAAAGCTGCTAAAACAATTACATAAAGCAATTATGAACGACTCAAAGTCACGCAGTTGGTAAATGGTGGAGCTGTGGTCCCCCAGGGCCTGATTACAGGGCCTGCCCTTCCTAACCGCCACCCTCTGAGGCCTCCCCGACAGGGCAGCTTCAGCTCTGGAATCTGAGGGCCCTCCTCCCCCAGCACGGAAGCAGGGTAAGTGGACATGCTCCTCCTCGCTCACCCCCAGCACTCTCCGAGATTGTGTGGTCTGAACCCGCCCTCCCACCCCTTCCCCGCCCCCACACAGCAGCCTCCCTGGAGCCAGAGTCAGGGTTTAAAGCACAGATCTGATCTTGCCATGCCTCCCCTTAAAACCCTTCAACACCCCCTGTCCAAGCTGCTATGGTGAGTATGCCCCTCAAATTCCTGTGTTGGAGTCCTAACCCGGAGGTGATGGTGTTAGGAGGTGGGGCCTTTGGGAGGCGATGAGGTCATGGGGGTGGAGCCCTCATGAGTGGGATTTAATATAAAGAACTGTTAAATAAAACTATTAGAGGGGGTAAAAGACCACTGGCCAGGGCCTGGGAGTGGCAGGCACTAAAGGCCATGACTATGCCTCGGCTGAGGGGCAGTGGACACAACGGGACAGGCCTAGGAGGGCCACCCCACCCAAGGCTGCAATGCTGACCTCTTCATAGACACCAAGGCTGCTGGGGGACACGCTCACAGGAAGAAGCTTGCTGGAGGGGAAGCTGGTGGTGTCTTCCTGCCTCTGGCCTTGTGGGGACCCCCTGTCGATGAAGCTAACCTGCCTCTCGCTGGCAAAGAGAAATGTTTATTAGGGGCCATCCCCAGTGTCACAGGCAGAGCAAAGAAGGATGAGAAGTGATAAAGTAATAGCTAAAACAGGGGTTTTCATTCTTAGGCCTTTAGTTTTTCTGGCAAGACAATGAAAAGAGGGGTTCCTGTGGCTTGGGGCACTGTACCCGGCCACGCTGTCAAACGTCAGGGGTCTCCCTCTGGAAAGGCTGGGTACGGAGCTGGGTGTGGGGACTTGGGGCCAAATGTAAAGTGTGATCCTGCCTTCAGTTAGTGCCCCATTCTGACCCACTTTGGGGGAACGAAGTGTGAACTACCCACCTCCTGCAAGGAGACAAGGGGTCGCCAGAGCAAAGAGGAAAAGCAGAGCTGTGGCTCCCCACCTGCCTTCCGTCAGGAGGGAGTTGAGGGGTTCACGCCCGGCCTCAGGCAGCTCCAGACTGAGCTGCGTGTGCTGTGGGTGGGCTCACTGTTCCTGTGGACACCTGGGGCCACTGCTTTTCAGTCTCTGCTGGGACAGGGTTGATGGCCCATCCCAGCACTGTGCTCTTTCCTCCCCGTCGCCCAGGCACCTGGGTGTGCTCTGCTTTGGTCTCGTGCACAAGGTGCCGGGGCAGAAGGCGATAAAATTCTGCTTCCAGATTGTGGCTGCAGCAGAGAGAGGGGCTCCTGCAGACCCAGCCTAGCTCTGTGACACAGACCTGCCCGGTGAGCCCTGCACTCACCCAACTTCTATTAAAATGACACCTGCGTCCCCATTCGCTCCTGCTCCTTGTCACCGTAAGTCCTTTGAAACCTGACAGCCGGGGCTAGGTCACAACAGGAACATGCGTCCCTGAGCTCCCTTCCCCTAATGATGCGGACAACGGCCACCCTGATTCCTTGCCGCTGCTGTTCAGGAGTCCTGCTGCCAACAGGCCCAGCCTCGAGTCTAGCAGTCCCTCGAGAGGCCAGGCCGCACCCCTCCACACCCCATGTCGTCACTGCTGCGGCAATGCACAGAGGAAGTTCTGACCCACTGAATGCGGCACGATAAACCACACGGAGTCAGCACACACCTAGCACCGAGTCGGGCACACAGGGGATCCTGCGAAAAGCAAGCATGAGCGCGTGGCCGAACGCGCGCTGGGAAATTAGGATTGCCGCCGGCGCTGGCAGGCACGTGTCCCCGCTGCATTAGAGTGCTAAATAAAAGAGGGAACGCTAAGCCTTCATCCATCACCCGGCGGAGGCTAACGATCCTTTCCCCAAACAGCACTTCTCTGCAACAAACAGCGGCCATCAAAGCGGAGGCTCGGAAACTTTAAGAGGCCATAAACCCTTTGGCAACGGCACAGGCTCTGAGAACACACACATGAATAAATAAAAACCCAGAGCTGCCGCTGAGGCATGGCTGCTTCGGGAAGGACACGGATCCACAGATTCTGCGAGGGAAGAAACACGGGCCACTCGGCCTGACAGCACGCTACTCGAGCCAAGGGCAGCTGTCCGCCAGGTGCCCAGGTTCCCCCAAGCCCCGGGCCAGGTCGGCAGCTTTCATCCAGCTGAACAGGGAGGACACACGGCCACCCAAAATCAATGCCATTTGTTGGTGCACCAGATAGGGACCTCGTTGAATGACTGGTAGGCCCGCAGACACTCTGCTCTGAGAAGGGAGAGGACAGCCATCGGTGTCTGGGGATGCAGACACACATCACCCTGCATTACCAAGTTCACATTCAGCCACCGAACAAAGTGCCTGGGGGCAAAGAAGACCACTTGTCCCATCCTGCTCTGCAGTCAGTGATGCATTGGGAGGCTTTCCACGGGAAAGTCTGGCATTATACCCTGGGTTTCTCCATTGAGAGCTAGTGACAAAGACCCCGCGGCCTCCTCACACCAAGGTTTTGTCCTCGATTTAAAAATCTTCTTTCCCCTGTAGGCCTCTGAGTGGGGATTGTAAAAAATGGCAAGAAGACTCTTGAATCAGACAGAATTAATATGACTCACTCCTCCTGCTGGATTTCGATAGGACACAAATCCCAGACCACATCCCCCTAGCTCCTCAAGGCTGTGAGCTGGGTTCAGCCTCAGGGATAATTTGCAATAGAATTAGAGTTGAGGGTGTTCAATCTCTCCCTCCCCTCCTCACCTCCTCCGTGTTCCCGGTGTGTGTGTGTGTGTGTGTGTGTGTGTGTGTGTGTGTGTGTGTGTGTGAGTGGGACAGGGGAGTGTCTTTCTTTTTCTCATCTTTTCACCTGTAAACACATCTTTTCCATCAAGCGCCTGTAAGTCAGGACTCGGAAGAGGCTGGGCAGAGAGAGACGCCCCCGAAGCCACTGGAAGGAGGCGTGGCTTGGCAAAGAGGCATAGGGCAGAATGAAGAATGAACCTGTAAGACCATCGTCCTAGGTTCCCTGAGCACTTCCCATGCACCGGTGCCATGCGGGGTGAAGCAGACGTGAGCAGTTTGGGGGCAGAGGGAAAGAGACTGAGAAAGTGTTTGAAGGCAGTTGCGCCCTTGGAACGATGGACCATCATCCTCAGAGAGGTCCGTCTGAGGACAGGTCAGTCCTTCAGCTTCTGGATAAAGAAGCTGATGCACGGAAACAAAAAATTAAACGTAGCCTTTCCAAAAATAACAATAAAGCCCGTGACTGCTTCTAAATCACGGGAAATCTTTTTTATCTGGGTTCGAGTTAGCCCTGTGGACATTCCTAGACCGTTGAGGCTGCTATAGCAAAAACACCATAGGCTGGGTGGCTTAAATGACATTCACTTCTCACAGTTCTGGAGGCCGGCAGATTCTGTGTCTGGCGAGGAGCTGCTTCCTGTTTGCAAATGGACACCTTCCCGCTGTGTCCTCACAGGGCAGAAGACGGGAGGGAACTCTATGGGGCCTCTTTTATAAGGACACTAGTCCCATTCACGGGCTCCACCCTCATTTCCCAGAGGTCCCATCGCCAAATATCATCACAGTGGAGAATAGGATTTCAGCATATGAATTTTAGGGGAACACAAACATTCAGTCCATAAACATGGACCAAGCAACATGGCCTAAGGATCACCTGGTGATGGAGAGGAGGGGCTACCAGAATTCTTTGGGGGAGGCTCAAGGAAGTTCAGGGGTCTTGCAATATCTTTTTCTTCATCAGCTAATAAAGACAGTTATTTTTTTCACATTCATGAAAAAACTCCACTTTTTCCCAAAAACCTCCTTTTTTATTCCTAAATAAGGAAACTCACATTTTTGACCACCTTTGTTTTGTCCAATACAGCACCAAATGCTTTATATTTAACCTCACAACACTCCTATGAGGCTGGCCTCCCATGATCTAGTCAACCCCAAAGCCGATGTACACCCTTTCCAATATTAGCAAAGCTCTCACAGGTTTATTTGCCACGCACAAGCGGGCTGTCACATCCCCTTCCACGTGGCAGGAGCAGAGAGAGTAGATAAATACACTCCACTCCACACGCCCTTCTCTGGCGTGGCTGGGAGACAGGGCTGGGAGCAAGAGCTGCTCCCTTCTGCTGACGGGAGGAGCCCTGATGGAGGGTGCTGTGCACCGAGGTGGCTCAGGCTGTGGGACTCCAAGGGGCCATGAGATGGAGGGGAGGCATGGCCGTCACTGTGCCTGGCTCCTTGGGAACGCCTGGACTCATTCCAACAGGAACAGAGATGGGACACCTGAGTTGATCCCTGTGCGTCTCTCCCAGGGTGCATCTGGTCAACCCGATGGGATTAGTGAGTCGTGTTGAGCTGACCTTCTCTGTCCCAAGCGCCTGCAGAGGACATCAGTATGCGTTTGCACCCTCTAACAGAATCCCAGCTGGTGCCTACCCCATAAAACCTGCTGATGTAGCAGAGCTGACTTAGAGGAACCCCGTCATTCATTCATCAAAGGCCAAGAGGCCCCTTAGGCAACCTGCTGCTGATGTGGAAATTCATGGACTTCAGAGAAAGATGTATTTTCAGATCTTGGCTCTGCCACATGCTGTGTGACCTTGAGAGAATCACGTGACCTTTCTATGTCCTTATCAGTAAATCGACTTCATCAGGCTCTGAGTGAATAAAATGCAATAGCACATAGAATGAGAGGTGGCACGACGTGTTCGATGACGTGAACGTTGCTACACCCCCACTCGTCAGGGTTCCCCACCTCTTCCACATTGACGTGGACCTCCAGGGACTTCAATGGCCAAAAGCTTAAGAGCTGTGATCTCTGCCTAAGACAAGAAGACTTAAGTATACCTGACTGACAAACTAATCACATGCACTGCCCAAGAGAGAAAGAGAGAGAGAGAGAAACACGGATGGATGGATGGACGGACAGACAGACAGACAGGAAATAAAAAGGATTGGAGTGGAAGGGGTATTTGCAGGGAGAGAGTGACCGGGTTTTTCTGAGAATGGACACTTGTCTCTTGGCAGGGAAGTTCCCAGACAAGTTTGGGAACATTAGGGGAAAATGTCCTTGTGGCTTTGGAACCGGGAGTGAGAAGCAGCTAGAAGGACTTTGAGGAAAGTCTCCTTGAAAACTTGAAAAGCCTTGAAAAACTGTTTTGTTGGGTTTTTTTTAAGTATAATTCACATATAGTATTATATTAGTTTCAGGTATATGACATGATGATTTGATATTTGTATATATTGCAGAATGATCACTGAGATAAGTCTGGTTAAGATTCATCACTACACATATTTTTTTTTCCTTATGATGAGAACTTTTAAGATTTACTCTCTGAGCAACTTGCAGATATGCAGTACAGCCCTGTTAACTACAGTCACCACACTATACATACATCCTCAGGACTTATTTATCTTATAATTAGAAGTTTGTACCTTTTGACCTGTTCATAGAAACATGAACATCTTAGAGGAGGCTTCAGGTAAGGGCTTAAAGGAAAAAGGAAAAATCTTATTGGAAATTATTTTGTGGTCACGGCAGAAACTTTACCAGCACTGTACCTTATGCATGAGGTGCTCTGGCTAAGGAGACTGTCCAAGCAGAGCGCCGAAGGTGCCACCCAATTTCTTCTTGCTGCGTCTGGTAAAAAGTAAGATAAGAGAGCCAAGCTAAAGGAAAGACCGTTAAACAAAAGGGAGCCAGAGCTTCCGGGTTTGAAAATTCTTAACCTACATCTACAGATGGCAAATGATGTTAAAATTAAGAAAAAACCAAGTATAGGGCACTGTCACGAAAACCTGGTCTAAAGGTGAGTCCGAGGCTATCCCTGGCAAAAACCAAGTATAGGGCACTGTCACGAAAACCTGGTCTAAAGGTGAGTCCGAGGCTATCACTGCATCTTAGTCTGCTTGGACCGCCACAAGAAATAACAGATGCCACAGGCTGGGTGGCTTAAACAGCCCTGTCCTCTACAAGCCTTATATGGAAGATATAGGCAGGTGAGACTTTTTTCTAAAGGACTGAGCCCCAGCAAGATTCACAGGACACCCACAAAGGTTTTAAGAGAATTATATTGAATCCAGCTTGGGCTGAAAGGAGCAGACGGCACAAATTGAAAAGACGCCTTTGGACCCTAAACTTCTACAGGCAGGAAGCAGGCTGAGAAAACTACGTCAACACAGGAAAAGGGAGGGTGACTCAGGGTGGAAACAAAACCCCGCGAAGTGAAGCCGAACCCGTGAAAAATTATTCCGAAGAACTGTCAATTTGTACCCTACTGGATTTCAGAATTGCAATGAACCAGTGACTTCAGTGCATCCCTAATTTCCACCCTTGTTGAATACGATTGCCTACAGCAATTATCCTATGCTTATCCCACTGTTGTGTGGTGTTGGATGTTTTAGGGGGCCAGATAATTTGTCTCTCCAGCTCACAAATTTCAGATAAAAAGGAACTGAATTGGAGGACTCAAGGGACCACCCCCAAGGAGCTTCACCAATATAAGCACCTGGTTTGGATGAGATTCTGGATTTCAAACTGATACATATCGGATGAGGCTCTGGGGGCCTTGAGAGAAGCTGAGAACATTTTGAGTGTAGGGAGGATGTGGATCACTGGGGAGTAGAGGGAGGCCTGTGGTAGCCAGCCTCCAAAACAGCCCTTAATGATCCATCCCCACCTTTTGGTATTCTTTCCCTGTGCGGTCCCTTCCCACAGTAAATAGGACTGAGCCATGTAACCAACAGGATGTTGCAGGACTGAAGTATGTGACTTCCAAGGCTGGACAGTGCGGCTTCCTCATATTCTCTCGCGCATCAGTTGCCCTGGGAGAAGCCACTAACCATGTCCTGAGGACATCCCCGCAGGTCCATGGAGAGGCCCACGTGGTGAGGAAGTGGGGCCTCCTGCTGACAGTGAGTATTCACTTGCCAGCCACGTAAGTGAGCCGCTCTGGGGAGTGGACCCTAGGCCTCCTTCAGCAGGCTGCAGCCCTGGCTGACATTTTGATCTCAACCTCACAAGACACCTGAGCTGGACCATTTTATTAAAATGCTCATGAATTCCAGACCCACAGAAACTGTGTGAAATAACAAATGTTTATTAATTGGCTTAAGCCACTAAGTTTTGGGATAATTTGTTACTCGGTAATAGAGAACTATTACAGAATTGAAATGAACATGTCAAATATTTCATTTAATTCATTAATTATTGATGGAAATAGTGACATAGCTCCAAGAGCCTTTAAAGAACTTGATGTTTATAGGCAATTCGATAAAGGATTGTTAGAATTTGAGTGCTAGGTTAATATAAAGTAATACGAACTTGGTTAATGTCTTACAGGATAATAAACTGCAACCTTAGGGGCTGTCTTTTCTACCAGACAGAAATTATTTTCATCCTTATCAGTCAAAAACCTAAGTTCACATGGAACTACTTGGACCTTTAATAAACAGAGCAGGGAGTGGAGTAATTCTTTGTTGTGAGGGCTGCTCTTAGCAGCATCCAAGCTTTCATCCACTACTCATCAGTAGAATCCCCTAACCCCATAGTGATGACAACCAAAAACATTTTCGGACATTACAAGTTTCTCCTGGGAGTCCCAAAGTTGATAATTACTGCTTTAGATAATTAAATAATCCTTGGGCAGACTGATCAAATGATGCCCATTTGACACTCAAATGACATGCCAATCAATCACCATTTTTTCCCCAAGTTTTTAAAAAATATTTTTCCAATTTTTCAATTATAGTTGGCATAAAATATTACATTAGTTTCAGAAGTACAACATGGTGACCGATTATATAACTTGCGAATTGATCACTCTGATAAATCTAGTTCCCATCTGACACCATTGTTATATTACTGACTATATTCCTTATGCTATACATCTCCTGACTATTTCGTAAGTATCAATATGCACTTCTTAATCCCTTCCCCTTTTATACTCACCCTGCCTACTCCCTCTGGCAACCCTCAAATGTTTTCTGTATCTATGAGTCTGTTTGTTTTGTCAGATTCCACATGTACGTGAAATCATACAGCATTTGTCTTTCTGTCTGACTTACTCCACTCAGCACAATACTCTCTTAGGTCCATCCACATTTTTGCAGATGGCAAGATATTTTTTTATGGCCAAGTAATAGTCCATTGTATATGTGTGCCATCTCTTTTTTAACCTTTCGTCCATTGATGGACACCCAGGTTGCCACCATATCTTAGCTACTGTAAAGAATGCTGCAATGAACATATGGATGCATATGTCCCTCAGAGTAGTGTTTTCAGTTTCTTTGGATAAAAATCCAGAAGTGGGATTACTGAGTCCTTGTTTCTTGTTATAGCCTTTGTTTTAAAGTCTATTTTGTCTGGTATAAGTATTGCTATCCCAGAATTTTTTTTCATTTCCATTTCATGGAAATCTATTTTTCCCTCCCTTTACTTTCTGTGTGTGTGTCTTTCAATCTGAAGTGAATCTCTTGTAGGCAGCATATGTAAGGGTCTTGTTTTCTTATCCATTCACCTACCCTATCTTTTGATTGGAAAATTTAATCCTTTTTCATTTTAAGTAATTGTTGATATGTAGTTATCACTACTTTATTATTCATATTTTTGTCTTCTTAAAGAAGTCCCTCCAACATTTCCTGTAATATTGGCTTAGTGGTGATGAATTCATTTAACTTTTTCTTATCTGGGGAGCTCTTTATTTGTCTTTTGTTTCTAAATGATAGCTTTGCTGGATAGAGTAATCTTGGTTGTTGGTCCTTGCTTTCATCATTTTGAGTATTTCATGACAATCCCTTCTGGCCTGCCAAGTTTCTGTTGAGAAATCAGCTGCCAGTCTTCCAGGAGCTCCCTTATAACTGGTTTTCTCTTGCTGCTTTTAGGATTCTCTCTTTGCCTTTTAATCTTTGGCATTTTGATTGTGACGTATCTTGGTGTGGGTCTCTTTGGGTTCATCTGGTTTGGGACTCCCTGAGCTTCCCAGGGTATGTCTATTTCCTTCACCAGGTTAGGGAAGCTTTCTGTCATTATTTCTTCAAATCAGTTTTCCATTTCTTGTGCTCTCTTTTCCTTCTGGTACCCTTATGATACAAATGTTATTACGTTTGACATTGTCCTGAAGGTCCCTTAAACTATCCTCACCTTTTTGGACTCTTTTCTTGTTGCTGTTCCAATTGGGTGTTTTCTGCTACCTTACCTTCTAAATCACTGATTCAATCCTCTGCTTTACGAATCCGTTGATTCCGTCTAATGTATTCACTGCAGTTATTGTGCTCTTCATTTTTGACTGGTTCTTTTTTATTTTCTATCTCCACTTTTGTTTTCTGTCTCTTTGTTAAAGTTCTCACTGAGTTCATCTATTCTTCCCCTAAGTTCACTGAGCATCCTTATAACCAGTGCTTTGAATTCTGCATCTGGTAGATCACTTGTCTCCATATTATTTTCTTTTTCTGGAGCTTTGTTCTGTTCTTTCATTTGGGACATGTTTCTTTGTTTCCCCATTTTGGCTGTCTTCTTGTGTTTGTTTCTATGTAGTATGTAGGGCTCCTAAGTCTCCTAGTCTTACAAGAATGGCTTTATGTAGCAAGTGTCTTGTGGGGCTTAGTATTGCAGTATTCCCTGATCACCTGAGCTGGGTGCTCAAGGTGTGCCCCTTGTGTGGGTTGTGTGTGCCCTCCTATTGTGGTTGACCCTCGGTTGGTCTTTGCATGTGGATGGGAGGGACTGACTCACGGGCCAATTGGTTGTGAGGATTGGCCGGTGAGTGGCTGACCCTACAGAGCAGAAATCATTTTAGCAGGGCTCTGGTGCCTGCCCAGTCTATCCTTTGGGTGTGCACTGCCAGCCTAAGGGCCTGTTGGTGAGGGAGCCCTCCCACAGGTCAAGTTCAGCTGCAGCCTATGCCTTGCCTGGGACCACCTGGCAAGAATCACCAGGCAAACCACAAATGGTCACTACCTATGCTGAGCTTAGAGGTACCTCAGGAGGCTGAGCAGGGGACCAAGACTGGCTGCCACTAGAGCCAGGCTTTGGGGCTACCCAGCAAGAGGTACGGGGCACGCCAAGGCCAGATGCCACTTGCTTGGGTTTTGTGAACCTTTTGAGAGATTTTAGGAAAGTCCACAACATGAGCCGAGACAGGCTGTTTGTATGGAAAAGCCACTGGAAGCAGCTAGAGTGGGCCCGCATGTTGGGAGGGCGGAGTCTCAAGGAATCACCTGGACCAGAGACCAGTGGTGGCTACGTTGCCAGAGACTCAGAAATGGCGGCTGCCTGGGTCCGCACGCAGGGCGAGGGAGGGCTCAGCCCAGGAACGGTGGACTCTGCCAGCGCTTCTGTCCAGGAGAAAGCCGCCCCTCCAGCCCTCGCCCTGAAGCCAGACAATCCCGTTCATCCCCGTGTGTCCCCGGCGCCCTCGAGCAGCGGCCCCAGCGTGGAGCCCAGAGCGAGCGAGTCCGTCAGCAGTAAGTCCACACGCGGGCCCCTAAAGACGAACGCCTGTGACTCCCGCCCCTGCGTCTCACTCAGCCACGGTCTCCGCTGGCTGTCACAGCCAGAGGTCGTGGGGCCTCCTCTTCCCGGGCCCTGGAACCTTGGCTGGGGAGCCCAGTGTGAGGCTGGGACCCCTCACCCCTAAGGGAGACCTCTGCAGCCAAGATATCCCTCCCGACTCCCAACCGCCACACACGAGTGTGGGACCGGCCCGCTTCGTGTCTCTGCCCCTCCTACCAGCCTCGGTGCGGGCCTCTTCTGTGTGCGCCCAGTTGTAGGACTTCTGTTCAGCCAGACCTTAGGTGACTCCCCATGATGGCTGTTCTGTAGTTTAGTTGTAATATTGATGTAGTCGTGAGAGGAGGTGAACATAGTATCTACCTGCTGCGCCATCTTGACCGGAAGTTCCCCCCTCCCATTTCCAAGTTCTAAATACTTTATCTTAACAAGCCTACGCATGGGAACCAGGAACTGAGAAAGGAAACTCCCGCCCACTGCCTGACTTCTTCCAAGGAAAGGGAGTCCGGGCAGCTGCCGCCACCTCGGCTAAAACTGGACGTGCAGTGTGGCCTCCTTCACCGCCACTGAAAAGGGACAGAGAGGAATGGTAAGAGGGCAAATATGGCCAAAGTAGCCCATGGGGTCAGAGAGCTCCCAGGGCAAATGACATGATACCATGTAAAGACTTGTCTTAAAGCAGCTTCAGCAGGAACATCAGTTGTTAGGTGGTAGAAAAGCAGGAAAAAAAGACAAGTAAGTAGGTAAAGAGAGAAATATGATGCCCAAATAGCATCCCAGAACCTAAACAAGGTTTTCGTTTGTTTTGTTACCTTTCTAAAATCATTTTAAATATGCAAGTAGTTACCTAATAAAAAGAAGAAATTTGAATTCACTTTGGAGCAGATTCTGTGTTTGGGGAGGAACTAGTAAATGAATAAATTATTAAGTAAAAAGCAAATCTCGCCATACTTCTTGGTGAGTCTGGCAGCCTGAATGCAGATGTTTGAGACTGAGAATTTTGTAATTTTGTGCTGAGTAAATGGCAGAATCAGAATTTGTTCCTGAAAAAAAAAAAAAAAAAAAAAAGGTTAACTCAGGCTAGGACCACAGGAATGGGCTAACTAGTGTGAGGCCAGCGCTTAGGCTGAGGAGAGCCACCGTGAAAGGAAATTTTATGGTGGGATCTGGGTGGGGCTTGCTGTCTCTCAGTCTTGGGAATGCTGTTGCTCTGAGTTCATTTCTTAAGGCCGAGGTCCATTGAGTCCTTGTGCTGGACATTCATGTTCTGATAGATCAGTCTTGTCAGGGAACAGAAGGTCAGGGAACAGTCCTGAGACTGAGGGGGTAACCCTCAAACAAAGGAGCCACTCAGTTTCAGTCACATTGGGGGAGGCTGGTCTTGAGACAAGAAGTAAGGGACAGAGCATGTATGAAACACCACAACCCCCAAATCGGACCCCTGAGAGATCTCAGAAGGACTGAAAGCTTGGGTGGGGGGAAGGGAGGAGACACAAGGTTAGCAATTCACAAATTAATGAGCAGCTGGGGAATTCATGGAAAGATGAAGTGTGCCTTGTGTCACAGACTGGTGAGGCCTGGACATGCAGGCTACTGGTGACTGAGATAAATGGTAGATTAAATTAGATTAAATAGCTAGTTATATAGTTAGCTAGCTAGATAAGTAGATAGATAGATCGACAGACAGACAGACATAGGATGGATGGACATATAGATATAAAATGACAGGATGGATGGTGAAGGAGTTCAGAGCACGTCACCCCAAATATATCATTCGGTTTATTATTTTGAGTTAGAAGCACTTGTATAAGAGGGGCACTCTGATCCTTTTCCTTCCTGAAAACAGGAGATAAAACTCCCAAGTGAAAGGTTCTGTCCTTGTGCCAGGAGGGAGAAAGACATTCTTATCACCAGAGATGGGGAACTGGAGGCTGAGAGATCTGCACAAGCAAACCTTGTTAAACTCACCCAAATCTTCCCAGTTATTCTTCACTATTTACTACCTTCAGCTCAAACCCCTCTGTCTCATAAATTGTTTACAAGTTTAATGTTTCTTTGTCTAAAACGTAAAAAGCTTTCTGCTCTGGTCACTTCTTTGGATCTTCATTATCTTGTAAGGGCTCCCATGTACATGTAAAAATTTAATAAACCTTGTATGCTCTTCTCCTGTTAATCTGTCTTATGTCAGCTTAATTCTTACACCTAACTAAACACCCAAAGAAGGCAGAGGAGAATTTTTCCTCCCCTACAAAAGATGGATGAATAGAACAGAACACAACAGAATAGATAGATGATGGATGGATGGATGGATGGATGGATGGATGGATGGAAAACTCCAGAAGAAACATTTATTTTTATCATCTTCATAAAAATGTGGATAAGGAGCAAAGAAAGAATATAAAAACATAAGTAAATGAGACTGCAGAACGCAAATTATTTGCACTTGTTCGTCACACTGGAGGAGGGTTTTAGAGGCAACGTTTGGTGGTCTCCTGTCATAAACACATTTCTCAACAACTTAACTCAGCACCAGCCAGTAGATCAAAACCTCACATAAACCAGAATCCTAAGAACGAGAGAGCCTGCCCGTTTCTGTCCCCTGCATTGCATGAATACAGTAAGAAGGAGAGGAAGTTGTTCGGATGGCCCCGAGGAAAGGCTGGTTCCTGCAGGTTCACCTTGAGCTCCCGCCCCCACAGGCCTGAGGTTCCTTCCGTCTGTCTGCTTTGTCCCTCACACTTCCCATACACGGAGTGGAACTTATGATACTTTGCCTACCTCCCTAGGGTGCAGTCAAAAAGCTCAGACGACTATGTTAAAGAATGTGGCTATTTGGGGATGACAGACCCTATGCAGGACTAACTACTGTCAATAACAGCACAAGGTCCCCAGAAACGTGAGAGGCAAACAGATTCTGTTGGGGAGAGCAGGAGATGAAATGGAGCCCAGTGGGGTGTTAAAAGTTCTAATCTGCTGTAAAAGCCCAGCTAGGGAGCCAGCCGTCTGCAATGTGCATATTCCTCTATGCATGAAGCTGATTATCTACCGTTACCTGGAAACAAAGAAAATTTACTTGTAACTATTCTGGACCGGAAAATAGCGACTTCTGGAAGTTTTTTGACTCCCCTCCTGCAATGCTCATTATTGGCTATAAAGAGGAAATAACACAGGCCGTGATTTAGAGAAACGCAATAGATCAGAGCATGATTCACATCTCAAGAGGAGGTGGGCAAGGAGGAGCTACCTTTAAAGAACTCCAATTAAAGTAATTACCATTGTTACAAAAATTACTGTTTTTAAAAGACTGAAGTCCTCTGTCGGAGAACACTTCAGAAAGCTGGGAGGAAAATCCCCCACACGACCAGCACTAGCGCGATTAGTGAGAACAGAAGCCAGGCATTGTTCGAAGCGAGCTGTTTAAACCCTCCGTGCCTCCGAGCCTCCGTGCGACGTCACCGCTCCTGAAAGCCTGTCAGCCTTTAAGTTTTGGAAGAGCTGTCGGCAATGTTCCAACGGTGGGGGGAGCACCGACACATGAGCGTTGCTGCACGTGCAGGGTGACGCTGTCACCTTCTTTCCTCTGAACTTCTCTGGGACAAGGTGGCACCCTAGAGCAACTCGTTCTGGACCAGGGAGTGGGTGGACCACTGCGAGGCACAGGGACACACTCAGACTAGACAATCACAGGGGAACGAAGAAACAATAGCAGGCGGAATCGGCCTGCAATAACCTTTGTGCTCTCATCCCGATGCTCTAGAGGGACCTGACTGGGAGTTGATGGTAGTGGGGATGCTATCAAATGATGAGGGAGAGGACCGTTTAAAATTTTTCTGTGTGCTACAGATAGATTTTTTCTTTTGTAAAGTATTCTAAAAATTAATTATTAATTACTAGGACTATGAAATTAATAAAACAGAGAAATAACAAAATATAAGCCCCAGGACTTTGTTACTAGGCTTCATGGATAATAAAAATCACTCTGTCCAACTGCTATGAAAGCTTCTAAAGGCTTCTCGGTTTCTGGACTTACCTTGCTGCACATTACACTTTCAGCAGCTCTGGTCTAGGCCAGCATATCCCAAACTTGTCACTGGAACACTAAGTCACCCAAGGTGATCACGATAAAATGGTTCCGATGGTCAAATAAGGTATGGGAGAAGCTACAGATCCCTTTGGACATTCACAATGGCATAGTAAAGGCTTTGAGAAATCCTGTAATTTTTTTTTAAAGCAAAAAATGTTTTTATTTTTATTGAACTCAGTTTTCCAAATTTGTTTGTTCGCTCTTTCTCTACATTTACTTATTAATTTGTTTTTGCATAACACCTGCAACATTTGCCTGGCTACATCCCACCAACACAAAGAAATGCTTGCCTGGAATCTAGCTGCACAGAACTTTGTGGAGCCTGAGAGAAGCTGGTCAGTAATGCTGAACCCCAAAGCAGAACACTCCCTGGTGTCAGCGAGTCTTTGCTAGCCAGGGTTGACCCTGCGATGGTGACATTGGACCCATTTACAGACCTCCCCAAATGGTCCAAGGAATTGCTTCTGGTGACACTCAGGTGCCTCTTTACTTTTTAGCTGCAGCAGATAAGAATTCCAGCTGTTAGTACTACTACATTTTGGCAACTGTCTCACACGCTGGGACACGGTGGCCTTTAGCAGAAGTCTGTGCATGGAATAAACTCAATCAAGTGTAAGGAGACTGCGAGTTATATACTGGGGGGTTCCAGAGCACCAGCTATAGCGACACCATTTATTCTTCCCTGGGCTCACTCGTGCTAGGACCAGGATGTGTTTTCTAATTAGTTGGCATCAGGCAAACATCCTATGGTGCAATCAATGTCCTTATAGGAGGCATTCGAATACTACTAGGAAGTAGATTTGAATCACTAAGCCTCCCAATTCTCCTCTAATGAAACAATTATCTATAGTCCAATTTCTGCACATGGAGCCCCAAGTGCTGTTTACACTGGGATCACTGGAATGAGAGGTCTGGTTATACCAGGACTCAGCTCACTATTGGTTTAAACAGTCATGGAGACAACTGGCTACTCTATTCAGCCCAGACTACTGCTGTCTTTCAGAGAGCTAGAATTTCCTGCTATGGCCTCACAAACCACAGGCACACCGAAGTCCAGGCTCCTTACTGTTTCCTGCCTTCCCAACACCATTTTTGTCCCTGAGGGATCACCACTTTACTATCTACTCTGACACACCCCGACCTGAGTCACTGGGAAAATGTTTCCAGGCCTGCGGGTTTACCAGTGACCACAGGGACGTAGTATTTAGTCTCAGAAAATGTAGCCACTTGTCTGCACGTCACACTATCCCTCCACATGTCCAACACTAACTGCCAGCCATTGCAGGCACCAAAACACTTTCCATGACACAGGGTACATTTAGGAGGTCCCCAGACTATGCCCCAGGCTTCCGTGTGGTTATAAAACATGCCAGTGAATTCTTGGATACACCAGGAAAAAGCAGAGTCTGGCTTCCCTCCCTGTGAGTAAGGGCCAGCCGTGGGCACTGATTCTGACAGACAGGCTCCAGCAGAAGCCACGGCTGCCTGTCCCCTGAGGCAAGGTCAGAAAAAAGTGCAGCTTCCTCCTGGCTGCCACTCTCCCTCTGGGACACACAGCTCTGGAACCATAGGCTGCCACATAGGAAGTGTTGCCATCCTGAAGACATCATGCTGGGAAAGACATCATGCAGAGAAATGCCCAAGGGAGAGGAGCATCAGCTGTTCCAGCCCAGGTGACAGACAAGGGAGTGAAGAAGGCTCAGAGATGTCCTCAGCTGCTCTGGACGTGTGAGAGATAATAAACTATCACATTGTTTTAAGCCATTGATCTGGGTGATGTTACCCTGCGACAGATAACTAATGCATTTCCTAGACGGGATGCAACGGGAGCCCCTCCTGCTTCCGTCTGAGCACACGCTGGCCTCTTCAAGACTCTCCCATCTCCTAAGGCTCACATACAAAGGAACGCCAAGGCACTCCTGGTCTCACAAGGGTAGCCTTGGACTCCCCCACCCGCCTCACATACTGCTTCCCCTGCTCAGCTCCTCAGGGCTGACTCCTGATTGCTCTTTTAGAGGCTTCCGGTTAAGAAGCCCACTTGGTCACTTGGTCACTAAACTTGGGCATGCTGTTCTTTTGCGTTATCAAACTCAAGTCCCCCAAACACCTGTCTTGTGCGTGCTAAGGGCATGTACCCCGACCCTGGGCACACCCTGGGACCACATTCCTCAGCTTCTCCCCTCAAGGACGAGGAACTCTGTTGGGTCTGGGCCTGTGGCTGGCGCCCACAGACGCTGCATGCTCGCTCGCTCGTGTGCTTATGAAGCATCCATGGGGCTCCGGGAGCAGAACAAAGCTGATAATCTCTCACCCAGCTGTAGAAGCAAGAAGGAAACTCACATCTCCATTAACAGTGTGATGCGCCAACACCAACTGGGACATCGTGCAGTTAGAATAGAGAAATTAAACAGGAAAGACCTATTTTTCTGTTGCATGAGGCCTTGTGAGGCTGTGAATGGGCATGGCTACTAATTTTCTTCTCTCTCAAATACACATGGTAATAGTGCTTTTGTAAGGATTAAATGGGACACAGGTAAGATGCTTCACCCCGTGCCTGACATGCAGGAAGGGCCCAAGAAACGCAAGCTAATCCTAGTGTCATGTCACTACATAGCGTCTCAAGGTTAATGTGCCCAACACGCTCTTCACATTCCCTCTGCCCTTTCCACATCGCCCCTGACCCAGTTCACTGCCCATCATCCTTCGTGACTGCCCCGCCCATGACCCCTCCAGATACCCAAATCTGGAGTCGTCCTGTGCCTTCTCTTCTCTCGCATTCCACATCCAGCCCAACGACAGGGCTTGGGGGCTCCGCATGGAAGATTCACAACTGACCGCTTCTCGCCCCTCACCGCCTTGCCCTGTCCAAGCTCCCACGGCCTCCCCTTCGTCGACAGCCATGATGTGCTGACCCCTCTGTCTGCTGCCACCCGCCCCGCCACCTGACCGGCTTCTCAGCCAGCTGCCAGGAGAACTGTGTTTCAAGAGAGGTCCTACCAACTTTCTTGCTTGAAATCCTCCAGTGGTTTCCAGTCCTTCTCAGAACAAAGCCAAGTCCTAAGGACCTCAGGATCTAATGGCCTGGCCCCGAAGAGTCGAGCAGGGTTAGGGGTCGAGTTTTTGTCAGACACCAGCTCTTAGGGAGGCCCCTTGCTGCAGTCAGTGGCAGGTCAGTGGCAAGCTCTGCCGCTCACTCACAGCAGGGTGAACATGGGGAGGGGGTGCACGCAGTTCCTTGACAGTTAAAAAGCACAGGATCTGGGTTTGGGCCCAAGCTCTGACACTGACCGTACCCATAAACTCTACCGCTCGAAGGAGACCACTCTACAGCTGAGGAGCCTGCTACAACCCCAGGGAACGAGTTACTCTCCGCGTCACAGATGTCTTGGCAGGCTTGTTTAATGCAGAGCTTATCCAGAATTGTAGGAAAACAGGAAAACAACGAAGGCATCTTGTGGTGACACTCATGTTTCATATCCCATAGCGTTTTCCTTCTTGCTTTTCTTGTTTTCACTCTTTCGTTCATTCAACAAATGCTTATGGAATGTCCGTCTAGGTTACAAAGGTAAATGTGCAATGGAGCTTACCTTCAGAGGGCCCTCACTTCCACTGTCTTTGCCTCCATTTTTGCTTCCTCCCTGAGCTGTACTCCTTATGCCGCTCCCTGGGGCGAAGCTCAGGGCTCTAAGGCGAGGCTGGTTCCTGTGCCAAATAGTCAACACAGATGTTCTCTTTGGGGAGGTCGGAGCCCTCCAAAGGCCCAGTTGATATCTGATGGGAGACCCCCACATTCTATAACTCCATATGCATGACAAATGGGTTGGGCAACCAGTCTCAGTGTGGACTTCAAAAAATACTTGAGGAGAAAGCAATGGCAGGAGGCAGGAGAGTAATGACTAGAGATTCACTGGAAACAAATGTCAGGAGCTCTGGGTTCTGTAGGGATGGGTTTGTCAGAGTTGGCATCTTCCACATGGCATGAGGCCCAGGCATAGCAGGTGGCCTAGACAGAGCCTTAATTGATAGCTTAATTAAGGAATTAGGTAGGTTATAACTTCCAACCTACAGCATGGTTTAGCTAAATTTTATCTTCCTTTCCCATAGAAACACACACACAGAAAGAAATGAGGAGTGGGGGTTATCTACCCGAGAACGGTTGTTAAAATGGCCTGGCCTACCTACATGCATGAAAGGAAGAAAAACAATGTGTGAG
This sequence comes from Pteropus medius, assembly GCF_902729225.1. Classification (NCBI taxonomy): domain Eukaryota; kingdom Metazoa; phylum Chordata; class Mammalia; order Chiroptera; family Pteropodidae; genus Pteropus; species Pteropus medius. The sequence continues at coordinate 6,776,694 of NW_024344378.1, forward strand.
GGAGAAACTGTCCACAGGCACTTTCTCCACTTGCTGGAAGCTGCTCCAGGAACCTTCCGAAAGGCAACGATTTACCCTTTCTCCACAAAAACTTGCCAAATTGCCTTCTGGAGAAGAGAAGCATCATCTCCAACAGCCAGACCAGAGTCTTCAAAGGGTCTAGGCCTGTGAAATCAGTGAAGTCTGCAAAGACACAGAAGAAGACATACAGCCATCTCATCTATGTCCACAAGCTCTACAGAGGCAAACTACCATGTGCTTCATGAGCCTCACTGGGCAGTGGCCTCTGGCCCCAGGGAATGGCTTGGCCCTCCACTGTGGGGGTTAGGGGACTTGAACTTCTTCCTGATGCTCTTCAAAGAAGCCTGGCCTTCACCCTTACTACTCATAGTGTAGTCCCCAGGCTAACAGCATCAACATCACTTGAGAGCTTATAAGGACTACAGAATCTCAGAATAAATCACAGATCTGTGGACTCAAACCTGCAATGTAGCAAGACCTCCAGGTAGTTCCTTTGCCCATTAAAGTTTAAGAATTGGTGACCTGGAAAAATCGATAGTATAGTCTGACTTCCAGTTAAAACGAACGCTTTCTAAAAAAGTCTATGTAACTTGAAACTGTGAGAAGAGCAAGGTCTATGAAAAGTCTATGCCACTGGATAGAGACCCACAACTGAGATGTGACACCCTTATTTAAATATAAATGTGATGCTGGGGTTCGCAAGAGAAGTGATACCAGGTGGTAGGAGTCTTAGATGTGGAGATGAGGAAGGTGGGTACAAAGCAACAGAAAACACAGGAAGGGAGCGGGGACTCTAAAACTAAACCACGCCTCTTCGTAATTTTGCCACTGGCCTGTGGATGAAGTCCTCATGGGCACCATGGAACACGGTCTGCCCACTGTGGGCAAGTTTGGAACATGGATTAAGCCACTGAAACTGCAACCCATGAAGCTAAGAGACCAGCCGTACCTCTTTGCTGATCTTATGCCAGCAAAGCCCCTTGGTTATTTTCACACGAATGTCCGACTTTGCTACGCCCAAACTCACCACTGTCTGAGTTATTTGCAGGGAGGCCCTGGGGCCCCAAAAAGCAGACAGGAAACCCCTGCTGCAAGGTCATTCACAGCACATGTCTTACCAGCCTCAAAGACCAAGCGAGAGACCTTGGGGAGCCCATGAAAGTTTTTAAGCAGGAAAAGGACATAACCCAAGTTGGGCTTCTAAAGGTACGATCTGACATTACACGGATGAGTAGAGTCATTGCAGTAATCCAGGCCAGAGCCACTGAAGACTTCACCTAGGGTTTTTTGACTTTTTATTTGAGAGTGTAGTGAACAAATGTAACTTTATTCTGATGGGCCCATAGTAGACATTCGATAACACCAGGTTGAATGAGTGAATGTATGAGTGACTTAGGGACATCATTCCATATACCAATCTGCGCCATAATGCAGTCAACTTATATTTTGTTGAGCTCTTTTCACCCATATTAACTGAGCCAAAATACCATTTCTTGCATACTTGCACCTGGGGTCATCGGTTGGGTGGGCTTACGCGTGACTAGGTTTTTTCTTCTCACACTCAGGCTGAGGGCTCACAGGTGACTGGAGTCTGGATTGGAAAGTTGTCCCTGCTTCTCACCGACACAAATCACCATAAAAGAACATCTGGTTTTCCTTGCAAGGGCCGTAATTTCTTGCATCAGCTTCAATCAGGTTCCATTTCCCTATTCTTCTCTTAGCTTATCTCACGCTTAACTCATAGATCGCAGTGGATTTTTAAACACATTGTACGGCTCCCTTTCAGAACTATGATTAAACCCACACACTCCATCTGGCCTTACAAAACTGTTTCAAGCCTGGATTCCTTCTCTGAGGTTATTTGCCAACAACCTATCCATAAATTAATAGTTATGGAATGTTTATTAGTTTCTAGGACTTCTAATAGTATATTGATTCCGGGCAAAAGCTTAGCATCTGGTTTGGCTAAAAAATTTAATTTTCTACAAACCACATAGACTAATCACATCATCTGCTATTGAAACAAACACTAATTCAGTGGCCTTTAACTGTTGATATGTGCACCAGGGCTGAGCCCTACAGAGTTCTCACCAGTCTGCAATGAGATGCTTACCAAAATAAGGGGAGAAAAAAAGGAAAAAGGTCAATAGAGTGGATTTTTTTTAAAAGGGTAACTATTCAATTTAAAGGCTCGAGCTCACTTTGGCAGCACATACACTAAAACTGGAACAGTTTTATTTTTCTGAGTTGATGCTTTCTTCTTTTCCATGTGTGTCACAATATTCTTTAACATACTTTTTCTTTTAATAAATGTACTTGACAAATAAAAATGGACAACTCTATGACAGTGACAGTGCCTCACATCTTAGAGAACATTTTACTGATCCATGAAATCCAAAGGCACAGGCTATCCTGGACTAATGGAGCATTCAGTGATTTTTAAAAGGATGACATTTAAAATCTCATCCACCCCTTCCTGGTATTAATAAATACTTGCCACTGTTTCTGATCAGGGCCAGCCAATGATGAAAAAATATAAGCCTTCAAGTCCGACATCGACTTACTCAGCAGGAAGGGAATATGAGGCATCTGACTCCCCGAACATTTCCAGATCTTCATATTTCTCGAGCATCTGCCTTCAAAAAAAAATCACTGCCAATTTCCACTCACTGAGCATCACTGACCTTCAGCTTCATTGGTAAAAATAAGACAGTGCCTTCATCCCAGGCCACGCACCAGCCTCAGGCACTCAGGGAATGGCTTCTACCTAGTGTCCCTCGTGTCAGGGCTACCAGACTAGGACACCTTGCAGCCTTTCAGGGCTGTCCCTAGGAAATTCTCTGATTTCCTTGCCCCTCCTTCCTGCCCTGACTGAAAGAACTGGAAAGGAACAAAGGAGGCGGTTCAAGGGGAGGGGATGGCAGTTTGAGAGCCTCTCCGCTGAGGCCGGCATTTGCCAAGTCCCACCCAAAGCCCTGTCATGCTCATTCTTGGTTAAAGCCTAGTGACCCAATGGGGAGTGTATGTTCCACTCCGCCCCCACCTCCTATTCCTACCTACCGGGACATGCTCCCCCACTTAGGGGTCTCTGCTCGTCCTCACTCCTTTATTTCTACATGGCTAATTCTTATATCCCAGGTGCCTGCCCTTCAATGCTGAAACCTTCTTCGCTGTCCCGCCTAAAAGACTCAAAGCCTTCATGCAAACAGAACTTCACTGGCCTACTTGACAGCCCACCGTCAGCCAGCCCCAGCCCCAGCCCCAACCCACCCAGGACCTTCAGCACTGCACAGTCAGTCTTGTCTCAAGGCTGGTCTGGGGCAAAGCCAACCAAGGGCTATGTGAATACTGCTCTGTAGCTCTTTTCACTCAGCAATAAATCGCGGGCATCTTGCCATGTCACTTACATATAAACCTACCTAAGTATTTTTAGAGTGAGCGTTATTCTTTTACATGGTTTTACCATAATGTACCCTATCCTCTCCAGATGGACCTTCAGGATATCCTGTTACATGTATCTCTTCCCACTGTATTTCTGTTCATAGAAGCAGTACTGCTGGACCAAAGAATACGGGAAGTGGCGTCTTTGTGGAATGCGGTCTCCCTCACTGGCCGGCCACGTGCTGTCTTCTCACCAGCCGTTTTTGCCAATCGTTTCAATTTCAATTTCTCTAATTAATGGGGCTGTAGAATGTGTTTAATAGCTTTGTACTTATCTGTACCTTTTATTTTAATATTCTTTGCCCATATTCCATTTGGGGTACTTTATAAACATGGGAAAAAAGCTCTTTCAATATGAGTATTAGCCCTTTCCCTATGTAAACATTTATATTCATCACTTAACATTTATAGAGCCTCTGTGTCCCGGCACTGTATTACATGTACATTATCTGAATTAATCTTTAGAACAAACTTGCAGGGAAGGACTAATTTTTTCCTATTTTATTCATAAGATTGAGGCCCGGCAATGTTAGTGGAAAAGCTGAGACATCTCTAAGCTTGTTTTCAAGCCTCTGTTCTATCACACCATTCAAAATCTCTAAATAAAAATCCCCTGATATGATTTTAGGGTAGTTTCCTGATAGTAATGATATGGGAATGAAAAAAATAAAGTGGTCAAAACACTGCTTATTAACAGAGGCAAGTCACTCTTGGTTTCTCATCAGAGGTGTCAAGCCCAAAGCTCTGACTTCTTGTAGTACATTCCTATGCAATTGCAATACACAGTCAGGTTCTAAGGAATGGGCTCCGGAACCATAAAATATTGGGCTGTGTAAGTATCTACTTTAAAAAGCACACCGCCTCATTCCAGGACCCAGCCCAGGAGATTCTGACTTGGTTGGTCCGGGCTGGGCCTGGGCACAGTGTTTCAGCAGCTTCCCACGTGGTTCTCATCTGCAGCCCTGGTTGAGACACTGTCTCGGGTCATCTTTATCACCCTTTCTAGTTCGATGCCCACAAGAGGCACAGAAAGGGAATGTGACCTGCCAAGGTCATACAGCTTGTGAGTGGCAAACGCCGACTACAGTGTGGGTCTGATGGCCTCCAGTTCACTCCACCAAATTGCCAATGCACAGGCCACGGCCATCTTTCCTTTCCAAATGTGACTTTGCTGATGGCATTGTTCACGTGCAGACATGGCGAATAACTTAAAACTGTCTTCACGTTAGCAACTTGAGCTATCTGTCTCAGTATTTGCTACTCTGCCTTCTTTGCTTCCAGGCGAGAGTGGCCACACCTCCCGTGTCTGTGAGCTGGCTTCCTGGGCTCATTGTCATGACTACTTCCCCCATACGTCCAACTCAAGTCACATTTTCCTCACAAGAGTCATCTTCATGCTTGCCATTATTATAGGTACTGGGTGCATGGGGTTCTCCTCCTTCCTGGTCCTGGCCACAGATGTGGGTCTTCACTTGTGTTGGCAACCTCATAATTAATGCCGGCCGTCTCCACAAGACTGTCCACTCCACGAGACCAGGGACCGTCTGGCCTTGGCTCACCATTGTTTTCCTAGTACGAAGCAGACAAACAGGTATTGGGTTGGGGCACCCTCCCCTTAGAGTTTGGGGGAATGCTTTACAAACTCCCCCTCCCACCTCCAGTTTACAGATCAGAAAACCGAGTGCCAGAGAAGCCCGGGACCTGCCCAAAGTCACGCCAGGAATTTGTGGCCGAACTTATTAACTCAATCAAAACTGGTAGAGCTTTTGGGGGAGCCACAGTTTGTCGCTGATTCATATTTAGGTTACAGAGAGGTTGGCTCTCTGTCTTCCGCACATATGCCACTCCCGAATCACATCTGTTAGTGTACGACATGTGACAGCAACATTTCAGCATGTGCTCTTCAAAGTCGGTCGTGTTCAGGGGCAGTACTTAAGAGTTTTCTTGATGCAGCCTGCTTCGTATTCAGATTATGCAGATTTTCCTCCAAATTAAAGTGAAAAGTCTGAATTACAGAAAGTTTAATAATTGGCACTTTAATATTCATGAATGCATAAAGTACCGAACTGGAATAAAACCGAGGGCTGACTTGAAGGACTGGAGAGTTTGAAGGTCAGGACCCATTTCTCACTAGCATTACTTTTCCATGTAAATACACCCCTCCCCGGATTCTTTCCCCACCCTCCCCTCCAGCTACGAGTCAGTCACCGCCATCCTTCTCACTCACACCTCCCGCAGTGCCTGCACCCACCACAATCCCAACCCCGCTGTGGCTCTATGAAAGTCAGTCCCTGTCACCGGCCCCTCTCTGCTCCATCTTACACCACTCATCGTTTCCTCCCTCTTGGACCCCTTCTCCTCAGGCCGGCACGCTGCCTTCTCACGTGGCCCTCTGGGCCTCCCCGCTCACATGTCATGTGTAACTCTACTGCCTGTGCTCCTCATTGCGAAGCCAAGGTCCATGCCTTCTAGGTCACCAGAACCAGCTCTGTGGGGACACGTGAGTACAGATAACATTCCAAATTACTAATGTGTGACTATGCTGCATTGAACACATTATGCAAATTAACTCCTTAAGTCCTCACAATGAAATAAATACTACTGTCTTCCTTTTATAGAGGAGGAAATGGGTCAGAACATAAGCTCCATGAGGACAGGGATTTTGTTCAGGACCAAGGACAGTGGCTGGCTCATGGATGCGAAGTTCAAACTTGAGTCAATCTGACTCCAAAGCTCCGTCTTCAGTCGCTGGGCATTCACACACTGCAGAGCCAGCCCAGCACTCCCCTCTGGGTCCTTCACCCACTCCTTCCCCTCTGGCACCTCTTAAACGTCAGTGACCCCCAGCTCCCCCATCCATGGCTGGCTCATCTTCTCTCTGGACAGGTACTCTCTCAGGGCTATGCCGCCTACAGGCTGGCAAGTCCCAAATCTCTGGAATTGCCAGCTGCCTGTCAGACAACACTACCTGTCAATCCCCTATTCTTCAAATTCTACATGTCAAACGTATCATTTTCTCACTAAACCTAAACCTGCTCCTTCTCCTGAATTCTTTTTATCAGATGGTGGCCCCACTCTCCTCCCTACCACCCAACCTGGGAGTTGTAGAAATCAACTTTGACCCCTTCTCTCCCATTAATAGTACAGAATAATGTTTAAGCACACAGGATCCAAAGAAACCAATTCCATTGACAAGAGGAAGAAAAATCAAATACTTAAGAATAATTTTAACAAAGGAAGTACAAGACATATACCAAAATGACAAAACATTGCCGAGAGAAATTAAAGGAGATCAAAATAAATGGAGAGACATTCTACATGGATTAGAAGACTCGATCAACATTTAGATGGCAATTCTTCCAAAATTGATCTATAGATTCAAAACCATACCTATCAAAATCCCAGCATAGTTTTTTGGCAAAAACTGACAAGCTAATCCTAAAATTTACATAGAAAAGCAAAGGATCCAGAATAGCCACAACAATTTGAAAAAGAACAAAGTTGGAGGATGTGTACTTTCTCATTTCAAAACTTAAAACAAATATTTATATATAAAATCAAGTAATTTTTGACAGAGGTACTAAGGCAATTCAATTGAGGAAAGCATAGTCTTTTTAACACTTGGTACTGAGACCACTGGATATCCACATTTAGATTCTTACCTCACACCATATACAAAAATTAATTCAAAATGGCTCATAGACTGAAATATATAAATATATTTATATATGAAATATATATAGATATAGAGCTAAATATATAAAACTTCTGGAATAAAACAGGAGAAAATCCTTTGTGACCTTCGATACAAATACTTAAAGCATGACCCATTAAAGAAAAAACTGATAAGTTAGGTTTCATTAAAATTAAAAACATTTGCACTTTGAAAGATACCATCACAAAACTGAAAATACAAGTCAGACTAGGAGAAAATATTTGCAAATCATAAGTCTTATAAAGGACTTGTATCCAGAACATAGTAAGAACTCTTACTATGCAATAAGAAGAAAACGACCCAATCTTAAGTGAGCAAAAGATCTGAACAGACATTTCATCAAAGATATATGAATGGCCCACAAGCACATGAAAAGATGGTGAACATTACCACTCACTAAAGAGACGCAAAACTGAAGCCACAACGAGATACCATTTCATACCTACTGGAATGGCTATCATCAAAAAATACAAAACAGCGGGTATTGGCGAGGATGTGGAGAAATCCGAACCCTCACGCATTACTACTGGTGGGAACGCAAAGTGGTGCCCACCATTTTGGAAAACAGTCTGGAAGTTTCCCAAAAGGTTAATCACAAAGTTACCATAAAAGCCAGCAATAGCACAGCTAGATAGATACCCACGGGAAATGAAAACATGCCCACACAAAGACATGTACACAAATGGTCGGAGCAGCTTATGAAAACAACCCAAATGTCTATTGGCTGGTGAGTAAATAAACAAAATGTGATCTAGCCATGCAATGGAATACTCTCTGGCAAAAAGGAAAGTACTGATGCATGCTACAACATGGACAGACCTCAAAAACAGGCTAAGTGTGAGAGTAAGATGCAAGGAAACACGTATCGTCTGGTTCTGTTTTTATGAAGTGTCCAGAGAAGGCAAATCAGAAAGTGGATTAGTGGTTGCCCGAGGCTGGGGGCAGGAATGGAGACGGATTGCAAATGGGCATAAGAGGTCTTCATGAGGCAATGAAAACGTTTAAAACCGGTTTATTGTAATGGTTGCACAACTCTGTAAATTCACTATAAAATCATTGAAGTATACACTTAAATGGGTGAGCGTTACAGTGGGTAAATTATACCTGCCTAAAAATTTCAGGAGTGGGGGAAACACAGGCCCTAGACTCTGACTGCTCGGGTTCAAGTCCTGGCTCTGTTACCTACCGCTGTGCCACCAAGTCACTTCCACTTGTCTGTGCCTTAGTTTGCTCATCTGTCACCTGGGAATTATAGTTCTTCATAGTTACTGTGTGAATTAAGTGAGTTAATATGGGTAAAATGCTTAAGCACAGTGTCAGACAGGTAGTAAGCATTCAGTAAAATTTGCTAGTTTTCTTATGATCACATTCAAACAAAGATCAAGTCTTGCCCATTTTACTTAGTGATTCGCTCTCAAGTTAATCACCTTTTCTTTGAAACTTCTTCCCTGGCCTTAAGCTCTGTACCACTTTTTAGACATAATACTTGCCGTGGTCTTCCTGACTTCCTCCAGGCTTGTTCCCTCTCATCCAGCCACCACAGCCTCTAGGCACCACAGAGGTGATGTAAACACAACCATGGCAAAACCCACCAACAGGGTCAAGTTCAATGGCATACAAGGCCCTCCAAGATCTGATCTGTGGAACACCACATGTCAAAGAGGCAAACTCCTCCACATGGACCATGTAGCTGCTTGTGCCATCCCTGTGGAGAAACGTCCCTGTCCCCTCCCCTTCCTGTCCACTCTGTGAACCCTCTCAGGTTTGGCTGAGGCACCTCCCGCACAAGCCTGCCAACCTTCTTAAGCTGTGGCCCGCGGTGCCTCCAACAATGCCCTGTGTGTCTCAATGCCGAACGAAAACACGATTATAAAACATGTCTTCTATCTTGAAGCATGAGCCTAGTGGAGTCCTGAGGACGAGTCCACTATAGGTGCTCAGTAAAATGCCAACTGGCCGAGTGAGTGACCAGACTGTGTGGCATTTCCTCAGCTCCTCGCACAGGAAAAAGGCACTTAGGCTTCCAAACAGCTTGGGCCTTATTTTTTAGCACGTCACTTGAGGAAAGTGACAAAAGTTGTCTAGGGAAATGGAGATCTTAACAAGGCTCTGGCTAGCTTGCAGAACCACCCTAAGCAGTGATGGGAGACAGAACAGGGGCACACACCTTCTGTTCAAAGCCATTTACACTTCCCACCACCATCAACAGTTCACCAAACTGTACAGAGATTGCTGGTAATGTTAATCTTTCCAGTGAAACTTTTACTAATTTACCTGAAATCAGAGTTTCTAAACTCTGAAACTTATCTGTGAAAAATTTTTGAGATAGCTCATAGTGGGAATATAAGACAATCAACTTTAGATTTCTTTTTTTTAAGAGCTTAATTGATAGACTGGGGGGGTAGCGGGGGCGTACTATGACCTGATATGTGGGTTCCACTCCCGACATTCTGATTTAAGGGGCCTAGGGTAAGAACCAAAGAGAACACTTTGTAAAAGTTCCCCAGATAATTCTAAGGAGCAGCAAGGGTCGAGATCCACTCCTATGAAATCTAAAATTGTTCATTTCTGTGTGCTTATCTATAAAATTTATGGTTAACTAAAAATCTTTCTGGAAGTACAATTCATAAACAAATGTTAAATGGAACCCTTTCTCCCTATTCTCAATACCTTCGGTCATTGTAAAAGTAAAGTTTGACTTATTAAAACCACCTGGTCACTTAGCATTAATATCCATATTAGAAATGGACATTTAAAATACATTAAAGGACAAGTAAAACAAACACACAAAAACAGATCCCTAAACCATAATCTTAATTAACCTGCAATCAATTACTAAAATAAGGTGTGATTCTAAAAGATAATTGAGAGTACTAATACTTCCAGAAGCTGAAGCTATCGGTCCTCTGTGAATAAACCCCTAGCGGTGGATGTGGCATGTTTTTCTCTAATCATGAAAAGAGATCTCAGCCAAGTGTTGGCGAGGTACTGTTTTTGTGCATTATAATGGACCCTGAGGGAGAGATCTGAAATAACTATGAATATGAAACTCAATTTTAAAGTTATACCTAGTATGATATAAAATTTAGTATTAGAATCTTCTTAAAATGAAAAAAAAAAATCACATTGCACTCTGTAAACATCCATTTTTCTTCTCCAGAAATGTTCTACTGACTAATCGCTTTTAGCTTTTTCAAGAAACACTCTATTATTGACACTGAAAGAGATCAGGTCACGCCACCCCGAAATATGCCACTTTGGCATAAGAAAGATTTTGAGCTGAATGCATCTGAGTTCCTGAAATCCTTTATCTGCCTAAAAGCAGAGTCCCCCACAAAGCACTCAATTGTCATAAATCCCTCCCCAGGCAGCTCCAACCTTCTCTTCTGGCACTACATCCAGACATTGTCACCAACTATATACCTCCCATCTATTTTCCAAAACCTCATTTGCTTTTCTATGAGGGCCTTTTTCCCCCTCCCTTCCCCACAAGGTTAGGTGTCTAGACCCCACCTCTGCCCTCCCTTTGAGTTACTCATCACTGGGTCCTCCCATGTGAACGATCGATGCACATGTTAATGAACTTCTGTTTGTTTTTCTCTTGTTCATCTGTCTTTTGGCAGTCCAATTTACAGGGTTTGGCTGGAGAACCTAGAAGGGTAGATGGAAAAATAAATTTTTCCTTCCCTACAACACTTTGACATCTGATTTTACATATATTTCCTAGCCTTAAAAAGCTGTCAATTAAAAAAAAAAATCCTATAGAAAACATAAGCATTTGAAAGAGTCAAAGTTTTAAAACCCTTTGAGACTCTGGGTCTAATTTCTTCAACTTTTCAAACTAAATATTAAAAAAAGTAAAAACTATACCAAAGTGCTTATTATTTTAGGGAAAACTGCTATGAAGAAAAGACATAATGGCAAAATATTTACACCAAGTACATGCAGTTAGAGTAAAATCAGTCTCCACACCATGAAAATTCTTACCAAATACGTTTTTCATAAATATATTTGAATCCACTTTGCCAATATTATTTCATCTTTTATCATTATTTCATTATTTATTTTTTAAATTTGAAAAATTGTATGGTGGCAAAATAACTTCAAATTAAATCTTCCTATTTAAAAAACTAACAGAGCACTACACTTTATAATGGGGAAGACTGGAAATAATACCGTATTGTTATTAATAATGGCAGATTAAATAAAGAAAATAAAAGTGATGTAGTAGTTCTAAATACAGTACTACCAGAAGTTAATAAAGCATGTAACAGAGAACTTGATAAATATGGTCACGTAGGCAAACACTGGGAAATATCTACTCAATTAGAAGAGAATTAGCTTTAGAAGCATCAGAGATGCAGTATTTCTGCCATATGAATAAAAGCACATAAAAGACACAAAACGAAATATTCGTATTACTTTTAGCATGTTAAAAACAATCACATCCAAAAAAGTAAACAGATAAAAAATGTCATAGATGACATAAGAAAATAGTGTGTGCATATATATTTTGCATATATATATATAAATCTACAGTATTTACCACTGTTGACATATAGATTTTGGAACAGCTCAGGCGCTGCTATCATGAACTAAATTGTACAGCTTGGCTTATCTTATTACAAGTCACAGAATCATGGTTTAAAAATTAGAATTAATATCCTCAGCTACATTTTTATATATATTTATTTCTAAGTTTCACATGATCTGAATCAAGAGCCCAGTGATATCAGGATTTCGTCTGAGCTTCGGTGTATTGCTTACTGCTAATACACCATATTTGTTTTGCCATTTAATAATGTCATTACCAAGTTGATTAAAATTACATTAGACTCATTATATACATAAAAAATATTATCACATTCACTAGCTAAACAAATGTTACTCTCGTTTTAAAAGACATACTTCTGTACCTTGAAAGCTTAAAGCCCCAGCCTGCAACAAGAAGAGCCCTCAGTGTTAGGTTTTCTACTCTATTATTCAAACATGAGCAAAGTAATGTTGAAAATAAGCTCTCCAATTAAACACAAAGTCATACTTTCTTGGTGTGCTCCAAACTTTGTCAATGTTTTGGTAATTGTAGTGTAATAGAAAATTATAAAAGACATTGCTAATTTGTTTTTAACATGAACTTGAATTTTTGTCACCGAAAAAGAAAAAAAGATTTTTGGAAGTATGAAAGTTGCACTATTAAAAAGACCAAAATCTTAGATTCCCATGATTAATTAGGATCATTTCCTACAATTTTACACAATAATTGAATGGCCTAAGCACAGCAATATCTATTGGCTACATTCTTTAAAAAGACAGTGCCAGAGATCATGTAAATGACTGCCCAGCCCTTTGTAGTGAGGCCCTGCAGAAATCTGAGGGGCTGACTTAGAAGTAACCATATTGCTAATCCTGCTTTCAAAGGAACCTGCAAGGAACAGTGACTGGCAGCCTCTCCTGCTGGCATCCACAGGACGCTGTGCTGCCACGCTTCCTTTGCATCTGGCAAGGACCATTCTGCTCTGAGCTTTGCGAGTCAGACCAGAACACAGGGCAGAGGCACTTACACTGACCTCAGTGCTCACGGATACACTGACAGCTGTACCTTTGGCCATAAACTTATTTTAACTGCCTGGATTTTTAAGCACCATTAAGTGGTTAGCCATTCTCTCCAATGTCTTTAATTTTCAGATTGAAAGAAAATGACAGCAATTGAATGAGAAAGATGAGCATTCTGTGAAATTTGAATTACTCAACTCAGGGCAAACTGTGAAGTCAATTTAGGATCTAGGTTAAAAATACAATGGGGAAAAAAACTTGACTAAAATACCAGTTAAAGAAAAGAATAATAAATTATTCCATGGATCTAAATTAAAAGTAGTTTTTAAAAATGTTTCTTTAGTTTTGTGTTCAAATGTGTATGCATAGATGCCTACAATATCTATTAGAAGACACATACACTACACATAGCCTTAAAAATATCTACTCTACATGACAGTTTTTCAGTACTTTGTAACATTACTCAAAACAGAACGGGCTAATAGAGTAAAAATGTTCAGGTTTTTGGAGAAAGCTATAAATGAAACTGAGTAATGAATTATTATTGTGCGTGCATTCCTAAATGCTATTGCTATGTTTCCATGGTAAATTCTTTTTAACAGGTTCAGTGACGATGCAATTTAAAATGCTCATCTTAAGCAGCATCTTTATGGGATGAAAACACTTCCATCTACTCTTATTAGTAACATACATTAGAATTGCGCCAGTTGTTTACAATGGTACAAAATACTGCTTTGGCAATTATAAACATAGCAATGTAGGTTTCGTATGGTTTCTATTCTCTTGTCTTCAGCAAGTGTAGATAAATTCTCACAGCAATACTGATTCTTGAATAGAAAGTCCATCCCGGTTTCTGTAGTGATACATGGGAGCTGAGGGCCCTGAATATTGATACCCAGATGAACTGGCATCTTCTAAAGCTGGGGAAGTTCTATACCGCACGGGACTATCCACTGAAACTGCGGGGAGGTTATGGTCCTGAAAGGGAACATGTTGAAAGGCAGGATATTTTGGTAAATTGCTTAAGTGGCCGCGGTTAGCATCTCGAGTCCACAAGTGTTCGTGTGTCTCAGGTCTGTATATGTAACCAACTTCGGACCACTTCCTGTTATCTGGCAAATAATCCACTGGAGGAATGATAAATTTTCCATTCTTTGGTGTCCCTGAATTGCCTGAATATCCCCCAGCATCAATTTCGACGGGAAGAACTTCTATTCGACTAGATGGTAGTACAAGAGGAGCTGGGCGGCTGTGAGATTTCTCTGGAGAAACATTGATTGAAAGATTAGAACCATGAGGCCTCCTGGAAGGATTCATTTGGATCCCATAGCTAAGCTGTGGAGACACGAGGCTGCTGTTAGCAGGAGGGATGCGTTTTGGAGAACTCCCATGATAGTTGGGGGGATTGCTGTACGACGGCGGGGGTACCATCCCGCGATCTTCCCCATCTAGCTGAGATGGATATTTTGCGTAACTTGGAGGCTGCGCTTTAAAAGTAAACTTGTTTGACACTTTTGATGGACTAGGACTTGGCTCAGCATGCTTTCTTGGACTATGCGTGTAAACAATATTCCTTGGACTTTGAGAGTAAGCCCTTTCTAGTGCCTCTTCAACAGAAGTGCCATTTCCGTTTTCAGGTACATTGTCATACTGGGATGCATTAGAACCCCGTTTCCCTTCATCGGCGTCCCAGACCTTCATCTTCTGCCTTGCATTCGGTATCCGAAGATCGGCAGAACTTGGGATGGTGACTGTAAGTGTGGGGTGTGATCCACTTTTGCCTTCAGTGGCATATTTTGCAGTTTTTCCAATAGCTGAAACATCTGACGGTTTATTCCATTTGGGTGCAAATTCCTTCCTGGTATCTGAAGTAGCATTGCTATTTTGATTAGCAGCTGCGTGATCATATTGCCTGGCATTGTCTTGTGAACCTGATGGATGTTTTCTTTGAAAATCTGCCTCGTCTTTTAGCTTTCTGCTCTCCTCATCCACCGATTTTGGTCGTGGCTGCCGTACTCTTTCCGGTGTACCAAGTCTACTCTGATGGTGAGGCGAACGCTCATGTTTTCTGTGAGGTGATGAGCTGCTCTCTCGTCTGTTGTTCTTATGGGGACTTGACCTGCCAACACTTTGTCCATTGCTCAGGTGAGTAATGCCAGCAGACTGAGATTCAGGTGGAAGCTGTCCCAAAGGTTTCTTTGGAAATTCATCTTCTTTACCTAAAGGAAGAAATAAATTCATAAGCAACATAAATACATGAGTAAATAGTATCAAATCTAAGAGCCACATGGTGAGTAACTGCTTACTTTTCACATGTGCACTCATGTACATGCACTGCACATACACACACACCACAGCATTTCACTGGCTTAAGAGAACCACTTTTTAGAGAGATTGATAGTAAAACATACCAAAACTCAAAAGCTTATTAGGCAATGTGCAGGTGGGAATATTTATAATCTTATGAGTAAGGTTCATACGATAGTATAACATGATTCTTATATTTTGTTAAGATATATTGTTCCATGCTCTTTTATCAATAAAAGGCAGATACTTTTTTTATTCCTAAAACAATTTTGCAGCTCAGTAGTTCAATGTCTTACCATTATATCATCTTCACTTTAGCTTACTTCAACGAAAATGGTTTTGAAATCTCAGTTAAACTTTTCTTCTCAACTAGAAGCAGGTCTGCCAAATTTAAAAGTCAACTGATGACCAATTGTGATCTAAAGTTGTCCCCGAATACTAGCAATATTTATACCAGGCAAAGTAGACTTTAAAACAAAGGCTATAACAAGAGGCAAGGAAGTACCCAGTAATCCCACTTCCAGGTACTTATCTGAAGAAACCCAAAACACGACTTTTGAAAGGACATGTGAATCCATATGCTCTTTGCAGCACTATTTACCATAGCCAAGATATGGAAGGAACCTGGATGTCCAACAGTGGATGAATGGATGAAGAAGAGGTGGCACATATATCCAATGGACCATTACTCAGTCATAAAAAAGATTGAAATGTTGCCATCTGCAGCAACATGGATGAACCTAGAGGGTCTTGTGCTGAGCGGAGTAAGTCAAACAGAGGAAGAAAAATGCCATATGATTCCACTTATATGTGGAATCTAAAGAACAAAATAAAGGAACAAACAAAAGAGAAACTGACTCATAAATACGGAGAACAAACTAATGGTTGCCAGATGGGAGGGAGATGGGGAGTGAAAGAAAAAGGGGAAGGGATTAGAAAGTACAAATAGGCAGTTACAAAACAGTCATGGGATGTAAAGTATAGCATAAGAAATACAGTCAATAATATTGTAATAACTATCTTTGGTGTCAGATGGGTACTAGATTTATTGGGGTGATCACTTCCTAAGTTATATAAATGTCTCATCAATATGTTGTATACCTGAAATTAATAATATTGTATGGCAACTGTAATTGAAAAGTAAAAATTATTTAGAAATTTTTAAAAATTAAATTAAATTTTTAAAACGTTGTCCCCAAAAAACTTATCATTAAGTACCTTCCACAGTTTAACTTTGTGATAAAAGGAAATAGTATTCTCTATTTTAAAGTTAACGTTCTTAAGATGATCCCACTTTAAAGCAAAAGAAAGAAAAAAATAAAAAATAAGAGAATATCATATTGGATACTTTTAGTTTTATATTTTAAATAACTAAATTCAGAAATTTAATGAAGAATTAAAAGAAGTTTGCCATTTAGTAAACAGTATTTAAAAATGATTTATTGCAGTAAGGATATCCAATAAATATCATCTTGAAAAGAAAACAGACTTCACTTATAAAAATTTCATGATTTAGCCTACATCTTTTTCATGAGTTATTATAAAATAATATGTTCTCACTTAAAAATAAGTTGCTGCTCTCTTCAAACATCCACCTGTTCATCCATCTAATGAATATCTACTGAGTAAGCTCTGCTTCAACGTGCTAAGCAGTGAGTCCATTAGCAGCGAGCAGGCAGACGTGGCCTTTGTTTGCATGTAGCTCGCTTCCTAGTGATGATAATTTTGTTATTTACCTTCATACGGTTTTCTTTAAAATATTTTTTAAAATATTCAATGAGCTTTTCTTTGGGACTAGAGGGAGCAGAGAATAATGATGAAACAATATCCTTTAAATAGTTAAGGGACTAGTATCAGAATTATTAAACTAAAAATAACATTTGTGCTCTTCTAATTCAGTGATTTTTAAACTTTTTAGAAGCAGACTTTTTTCAAACTAAATTTCATATGAAATCCCAGTAGATAAAGAATATATAAACAAAGCTGCTCTAGCTAAAGTGGAGAGGCTCAGTCACCCCCTTTCCCACTTCCCACAACTGGGCAGCTTCTCAGAACCCTAGGGTTCCAGAGAGATCCAGTCCTGCCAGCATTTTATAGGTGAAAAGGCAGAGGCTCAGAGAAGCCAAGTGATGTTTACTGGCAGAAACAGAATGAGAACCAATACCCAGTATTTTCACTCCCAGTTCACCGTTTTCTTCCACTCTGCCATGTTCATTAAACTCCAGAGAAACTTGTGATGGTTTTAAACTAAATTTAACTCTTCTTTGATAATATGGTGCAAGCTCTTTATTTTCTACATTTGAGAGCACACGAAGCATTAGAGTTGGCGATTACAGTTTGTTCCACTCATTCATTCATTCTACAAATACATACCACCAGGCAACTACCGTGTACTGGGCGCTGTTCCGGGTGCTGGCAACCCACACACGGAACGGGAGGGCGAAGTCCCGTCCTCCTGGAGCTTACGTGCTACCTGTGCAGCTATGACGGCAGTGCCAGGGCAGGGCAGTCACAGGGATTTGGAGTGGGGCAGGACAGAGCAGGGGAGAGTTCCAGCAGGAACAAAGGTGCTCCGCGTCAAGAGTGGGGGACGGGCGGAGGGCAGGGGAACAGAAGAGCGACGGCATGCCAGGCCTAGACGGCCACAGTGAGGACTCTGGGTGTTTTTTCTGAATTAACTGCAAACTACTGAAGGTTTTTCAGCAGGAGAGTAACAGGATCTCATGTCCAATAGCGTTCACTTTGAATGTGTAATAATTAGCCTTAGACTGTGTAATAATTAATGAAGAAATAATAGCTAATACTCATTAAGCCCTTACCATATGTCAGCACTGCTCAAAAAGCTATAAATACAATGTCAGCAATAGGCATGTAAGATACTTCACTACTACTATTCTTTTTATAGATGAGAAAATGAGGCAGGATGAACGAGTCAGCGGCAGAGAATTCAAGCCCAGAGTTGATTCCAGCGCCTTCGCTCTTTGCTCCTACACTATGGTGTGGTGGAAGCAGAGGGAAGAGGCTGCTTCTCGGATATGGTTTAAGGCGAAGTCCAGACACAGCTCGTGGGTTAGATGTGACGTGTGAGGGACGAGCAGAGTAGAGGATGGCTCGTGGTTTAAAGACAGGAACAGACAGCTGCTATTCAGTAACAGCTGGAATAACCAACACTGTTCTGTGTCTGTTCATAATAGAGACATGATAACTCAAACTTTAAAATTCTTGTCGTTTAGAAAAGTTTTCTGTGTTTATGAATGCTGTGAAATTATCTGAAGCATTCTAGTTCAGCTTCTAACCAATCTCACAGGAAATATCTGGAATTGCAGTAAGAGACTTGGCACAAATGCAGCCCAAGTCAAGAATATTCGCAAGTAGTCATTTAGTCTATGGGGTTGATAACTAACGATAAAAATAAAATTAAAATCTATCTAGTGTTCCCCAAAAGTTCTTATCAGCTCTACAAATAGTGATCCATTTAGTTCCAGATAAATATATGAATTATTTCTACCACGTAAGCAAATGACCCCGACAAACACAAATTATCAAGAAGATACAAAGATCTGCGTAATAGAAAAACTGAATTTATGACTTTTCTTTTAGTCTCCATTCTAACAATATTCCAAGGGCTCACGACACAGTCATCTGAATGGCTAATTCAATGGCTGGTTGCTATTCCATATAATATCAGCCAATCATCAAAACACCCTTTTCAGGTTGGTGACTAGGAACCTGATGGAAAACACAACCATGAAAAAGAAAAGGAAAACAGCGGCACCAGAGAGCGGTCAGGTCAGGCCTGCAGGATGTGCTGCTCCAGGGGCAAAGTCGGATTCGTGTGGAGATTCCCGTGCTGAGCCCTCTGAGCTGCCCCACGTCTCCAGCACTCGGTGGCTTTGAGCGACCTGCAGAGCCACCAGCATTCCAGTTTATAGGAAATAATTTTAAATATCTTAAATTCTCCTAGCAGCATTATCAATAAGAAGGGACTGCTGTGTGGCTTGCATGTGCACCCCCTGGAACATCAGTCTGTCAGTGAAAGCTTCTCTTGGCCAGACTGCAGACACTCAGAGCCTGTTTTCAATGTTTTAATCCATAAAAATTCACAACTCATGAAACCAAATTCACTCGAAATCAGGTTTTTCAAAGGTTAGCCACCTGCCGTAGACTGACCGTCTATGTCCTGCTCTCCCCGCCCCCAGTGCAAACCTAGTGTAACAGTATGTGGAGATGGGGCTTTGGAAGGTAATTAGGCCATGAGGGTAGAGGCCTCCTGGTGGCATCGTGCACCACTGCCCTCTGCAGGGTGGAGGAATGGATGGGGCCATAAAAGAGAAGTGAGATTGGCCCAGTTTTCACCTCCCTGCTGCAAAGGCTTCTGGAAAAGTAGCCCTCTGCTGCACCACAGGACTGCAGCCCAGGGCTCCTCCAAGCTGTGGTCGGCTGTGGAGTGAGGAGTGGCCCAAGACAGAGTATAATAGGGTTTAATAAGGAACCGGTGAGGTGGAAGAGATTAAAAAATAAAGTGGGGGTGGAAGGAAGGAAGTGGGAGGAAAGAGGACTAAGGGAGAAAACTGAACATCTTTGGGGAAAAATAATGCCATTTTACACACTGTTCTTATATTCCAATATCTGTAGATTTTTCATTCTGAAATCCTTTAGGTATATAAAGGCACATATTAGTAAAAACCAGCAGGACACATAGTAAAATGTAGGATTATGGCTCCAAAGCATGTATTTCTCAGGAGAAGGAATAGAAAAACTGAGAAGGAAGTAATGAGGAGACGGAGGTGGTAATTTCATGCATAAAACAAAATGGAAAGGTCTGTATCGTACATATGTGGGCTATTTAATTTTTCAATATAAAGGGTAAGAAAAGTATTCACCTTATACTTAACACTACTTTATATGCAAGTCAATACAGAAATTTCTCTAAGGAAGAGACATTTATATTCTATGTATCTACACACCATACCAGAATAATAAGAAAAAATTAACATGTGCCATTTACTAAATGGGCAAGTGGCCAAAATTCACACTGGGAAAAAAATCTTTCACTGTTCTAAAATAGCCCAAAAGTAACATCTTAAAGTTCTTTCACAGTAGTCCAAAATACATTTCCCTTTCTCTGTAGTAGATGAAAACTGACTTCAAGTGATTTCTACTTCTTTTGTATTCCTTCCTATAATATCTAAAATAGTAACAGAATTGTAAGTAAGGTGTTGACAAAATGTCCATTTACACATATGTAATTAATAGTAATGACACGCTGTTCATATAAACACTAAAGAAACATAAAGATTACAATACCCAAGCTCTACATAGCTAAGAAACTAGATGTAGCAAGGTTTGGAGAAAAAAAATCCAGTGCTGACACTATGACATTTTAGCTAATTAATTCCTAAATGGCAATCTATTATTAGGAACTAGGTAGGACTCTGTAAGAGGTACACAGTGAATACCTCAAATGTACAAACACATTAGAAAGTATGGCCTCTTTGCCCCTATAAAGATTTTCAATAAGCATGGAAGAAAGCAAAGCAATTTGAAACAGGCAGTAGACAGATATATAAGAAATAACCTCCTAAAATGTATGTGCTTAAAAAAACAAATTCCTCCCCAATTTTAAAGACATTTAGGCTAGAAGGCCTTGCATAGTAGGGGTAAGGATATTGACAGGTGCCAGGCCAGACTGTGGTACTAGGATTTGCTTAGTTTAAAACAGTGTCAGGTCCCATCTACTTCCTATGATGATTTGTGACCAGGGAGCATGCTAAAGACCGACGAGTGGCACTAATCCACAACTCATGATCTCACATCGACACCTAGCCGCCTAACTATCTGTAATAAGTATTAATATTTATTATCCATACTTTGTTCTAGACTTCTTTTCAATATACATAATTTTGCTCACCCTTATAGCTCCGTGCCTAAATTTTATTCTTCTTCCCCTGAAACCACAGGAGTTTAAATGAAAAATTACCTAACTCCTCAAAGGAGAGGAAAGCCCCACAATTCCCATCAGACAGAAGAGGGGATGTTTTTGTGAAGATACCACATTAAAGGTATTTTCCACTACTGTTACCATCATCTACGTGGTATCTTTATGTGAGTGCCAACAATTAAAATAATCTACTCAAAAAAGGGAAATATAACTTGACACATTTTAGAACAAAGGTAAAACTATTTATTAGGTTATTTAAAGCCAACAAAAAGAATAATCTAGCCATCCTTAAAATAATAAGGGAAAGTGTCCCTCTTAAGTCCCCTGAGGCTTGTCCTTGATCTTACTCAGGTCTCTGTCACCACCCAGTGGACACCACACTCAACTACAAGCCCTGCAGATTAAGTGCATCGGAAGGCATCAACAGCTTTTTGCACCTAACAAGAGACATATAATTACAGGAAAGTGCTCTAAGTGCTCTCTCTTGTGAGCAACATTTTACTTTTAAATTTCAACAATAGACTACATATACTTCGACTGTTCTAACAGTTTTCAGTAAGAAATGGTGGGGCTGTTGTCAGGAGAATTATTCTGAGTTAGAGAGTCATCTTATTCTCTTCTAGATCAAATAGTAAGTCCAACTGAAATACTATCACATTTCAAATTTGTATCTGAAAAAATCAACTGGTTTTCTTTCTGTTTAATCAGCAGCCAAAAGAATATGGAATTCGAACACTAGTATAGCCTTCAACAAGGTGATAAAAAATAAATATTGTAGTTAGGCTCATTGGGTCGACTTTTTTCCCCCATCAGATTAAACTTGAAAGATAAGGGAAAGAAGGGAGACAATTATTTAAACACATTTATCATTATAAACCTATTTAATACTACATAAATTCCGTAGATCTTTATGAAATAATTTAATTTTTAAAATTCTCATTTTGTGTTTCTTAGCATTTTGGTTCACATTTACATATGTAAAAATTATTGAACACATGTAACTGGGTTTCTATTAAACAAAAAAAGTGAAAACACACTCAAGCCCTCAAAAAGTGGGACAGTTTATTTTTAAACAACTTAAAATAAAACCAACTTGTGTGTGTGTGTGTGTATGCAATCAGGATACGAAATGATTCCATCACCTCAAAAAACTTCAGTATTGCATTCTGTCCTTTGTACTTTTTTTTTTCTTCTTTTTGGTAGTAATAATCAAAATTTTTTACTGGAACACAAGAAGAAAACTTTTTGTAATGTGAATTAACAAACTTAAAGAAGAGCTAGGTTTCTGAATTTGTAACTTCAGTAAATCAAATACTAATTTTAAAAACCTAAATAATCCTGTGCATGGAAAATTGTCCTTGAGGATATCAAAAAACAAACTTGTATTGACCAATATCTTATTCCGAAGGGCTGTTGAAGAAAAAATAATTGATATATGCATGTAAAGAAAGCATTTAGCAAGTAGTCTACTATAAGATCCAAAATTTGCTGTTACTATTACTCTTTAAAAGTGGCCAGGGAGGTGGGATGGATGGAAGTAAGAAAATTAGAAGGGTCTAAGGCACACCACCCTGAACAAGCCCGATCCCGTCTGATCTCGGAAGCTAAGCAAGGTCGGGCCTGGTTAGTACTTGGATGGGAGACCACCTAAGAAGACCAGGTGTTGTAGGCATAAAAAATAAAAATAAAAATAAAAAATAAGGGATTGTAAGCAGAAAAGGTCCTTGAAATCTGTAAGGTCAACCAAGGGTTGCCTCACCTAAAAAAAATAATTAATTAAAATTAAAATCTAAAAAAAAAAAATAAAAGAGAAGGAAACTAGAGGCTAGGGAGTATCATATGTCAAACTAAGGTGTCTGGGTTTTCTCCCACAGTCACTGAAGCACCTGGAAAGGGCCGGCCATTCCAGAGACCACAACAGCTCAGCAAGTTGTTGAGCAACCCTGGAGTCAGGGCTTCCAGGGCAGATGATGCGGTTCTGGCAGTGAGGTCGAACAGGAGGCAAATGTTAGATATTAAGAATCAAAAGAAGCACAAAACTTGGCAACTAAAGGAACTGTAGCTATATGGAGTGCTAACAAGTGGCGGGTAGCAGGGAGAAGGTTTTGAATGACTAAGAGGGTGAGTGAATGTTGAATATTTTACCATGATAGAAACACAGAGGAGAAATGGGAAAAGGTTTGGAGGTGGTATGAAGATTAAGACATTGAGTTTCAAGTATCTGAGGGGCAGGTGGCCAGGTGCCCATTTAAGGTGTCAGCTAAATGAGTGCGGGGCTCAGAAGTTCCAGGACAAAGATCTGGGTGTTGGTTCAGAGTTGGAAGTCTTTAAGTGACAGTCCTAACCATGGGAAATGATGAAAGCACCCAGGGACAGCATGCAGAATGAAAAGGCAAAGAACACAGCTTCAGACAGATCACTTAAAACAGCGGTCCCCAACCTTTTTGGCACCAGGAACCGGTGCTTCTATGAGAATCTAACGCCTGACAATCTGAGGTGGAGCTGAGGCGGTGATGGGGGTGCTGGGGAGCAGGGCAAATACAGATGAAGCTTCGCTCACCCGCTACCACTCAGCCACTCATCTCCTGCTGTGCGGCCCCATTACTAACAGGCCACAGACTGATAGTATTCTGCAGTCTGGGGGTTAGGGACCTCTGATTTTAAAGATGAACTCAAGAAAAGGAACCCACCAAGGAAAAAGAGGAAGAATGGTTAGAGAGGTAGAGGTGAAAGAAGACAAAGACGGAGCGTTGTCTGGCAGTGGGTCTGAAGGAAATCCAAACTGTAACCCCCACGAAGCACTGCTGCGGACAAGCAAAAGTGGACATGTCCTTCCTATGTTCCAGTCGAAAATCTGGACTGACATTGCAAAAAAAAATAATAATAGTACTAAGGAGAAAATGCAATACTGAACCTGGAAGTTTGTCTATAAATGAACAAATAAAAATTCCAAATGCTCTAGAAAAAAAAGGACAGGTAACAGATAAAAGCAACAAGATGCTTGCTTTCTTTAAAAAGGTTCCTTAAGTTCCATATTTTCTGCTATCTAAAGTAAAAGATAAACTTTAAACAGGCTCTCAATTATTCTAAGAAAAATTTCTCTCCATTGTTCTATATAGATTTATGAATTTAGGCCAAATTGGCAGTCATAGTGGATCAAGATAGGCTTTCTAACCAAAATGAGTTCCTTAAGTGACAAAATCTCTGCCAAATGGCTTCATCTGAATAGAAAAGAGCTGAGAACAAAGAGATATTTCTGTCTAAATATCACAAGCCAATGGAATATGCAGGAAACTATTTGAATCATTTTAATATTTCACTTGTCACTTGGTTTAAGTACTTTTTGAATCATTTTAATATTTCACTTGTACTTGGTTTAAGTACTTTTACTTAAACCAAGGTCTTCATAGTTGACTCACATTAAGAGATGAAGAGCTAAAACATTATAACTGCTTACTACATATGTCTAGTTACAGCAGTGGCAAAAAAAAAAAGCATTATAGAATTAATCAATAAAACAGAAAAACAACATGAGACAGAACAGAAATGGCTGGAAATCAGATTATACCATAAAGGAAAGGCTTGATACACTCACAACAAATGAAAACTAAAAAACAATGACATAAGGATACAGTGTCAGCAAATCAGAAATAGAATGAAACATTTGTTGATAAAAGATATCTACGAAAAAGGTACATGCATTTATGTAAATGTGTGTACATATGTAAGTTTATATGTAAAGACAAGGCAAAGAACTAGCAGAAAATGCCCTAAACTGCCAAGAGTTGTTACCTTTGAAGGTGGGAATGGAAGAACAACGCAGTAAAGGAGAGTCTTCGTATGTCAATCAGTATACTTCAAAGATCGTCTAGAGTACTAATGTGGATATATGGGTGTAATATTTGTGTTATAAAACTGAGAACAGGGGATTTTTTGGAAAAGCCAGATACCCTTTTGCACATGAAAGCAAAGAAGTAGTCAAAGACTAATAGTCAAAAGGACACAGGAATCAGTTTAAGAGAAAGTTCACTGGCCAAATATAGAACAATCTGAGCATTTAAACAATAATATCTGATTAAAACATTTAGAATAAATCAAATTCCATGAATTCGCAATTAGGACACTAAAACAAAAGCTCATCTGCCACAATCGGAGATAATCGAGAACATCAACTCCTAATTTTGAAAATTAATAAAGAGAAAATAATTAAGAATTTATTCTGCTTTTTCAGTAAGAAATACGTTTTAAAATAACCATAGAGGAGAGATAACTCTCTGTTAAAGAAGAAAATCTGCTGGTAAATGTAAAAGAAATATTGGAATTTGAAAATTATTATTTTGCGACTTCTAATGAAATTTAGGCAACGATTATCCATGGAAGCAAAAAAATAGGGGAAAGATGAAAAGGAAACTAGATCTGTATCTGTATAGTGTAAAACATTATGACACAGATTATTTACTAATTGAAAAGTGTAGTAATTTTTTAAAAGCTTATTATTAAAATAAAGAGATCTGGTTATCACCATCTTTACCCAGAACTCAAACCAGGTATCGCTGAAACTAACATAACTAGTCATATGTTCCTCCTGCTTAACCTGAATGTAATTAAACCTCTACATTTCACTTCTAGCTTATAGAAAATACAGAGGCTAGAGGAATGAGCTAAATGACTACAGGAAAGAAAAATTAGACTATTCCAGAATGTGGGACATTCCACAAGACAATAAGTCTGATTTTTTCAACAGTGTCATTGAAAAAAAAAAGAGAGAAAAATAAAGGTAGGGGTAGCACGTGAAGAAGAAGAGGCTGTTGCACATTAAAAGACTTAAGAAGCACATCAAACAAACACAAAGTAAGGTCCTTGGTTAAATCCTGGTTAAGAAAAAGAGTTAAGACAGTATTGGGTATAATTTTGATATGGAATTGGTCTACAGATATTTGGAAATTATATTATTAATTTTGTTAGATTTGATAATGGCATTGTGGTTAGCCAAAATAAAAGTCCTTGTTTCCTGAATACAGAGATTAAAGCATTATTAATAGGTAGCATCTATGATGTCTTTATTTTCATTTTAAAATTATAAGCTGGGAGATGAATGGATGGAGCGAGGGGGTCTTTAACATTTCTTCTACTTTTGCATATGTTGGAAGATTTTTTGGTAAAATCTCAAATATATTCAGAAATCAGAAGTGAACAACTTTCTGAGAATATACAGTAGTCTCTCTATCTTTACCCATGGGGAATACATTCCCAGATCCCCAATGGATACCCAAAACTGCAGATAGTACTGAATCCTATATATACTATGTTTTTTCCTAAACATACATACCTATGGTAAAGTTTAACATATAAATTAGGCACATTTTATGAAACCAGCATTAGCCTGATATCAAAGCCGGACAAAGATACAAGGAAAAAATACTACAGAGCAATACCCCTTATGAACACTGATGCAAAACTCCTTAACAACAAACTAACAAATTGAATTCACCAGAATATTAGAGGGAATATATGTCATGAAAAGGGGAACTTATTTCTGGAATGCAAGGATACCTCAACATGAAAATCAATCAATCTAATACATCACATTAACAAAAGGAAGGAGAAAAACCCACACAATCATTTCAATTGATGCAGAAAAAGCATTTGACAAAATTTAACAATCTTTCATAATTAAAAATACTCAAAAAATTAGGAATAGAATGAAACTATCTCAACATAATACAGGGTAAATATGAAAAAACCATAACATCATGCTCAATGGTGAAAGACTAAAAGCTTTACCTCTAAGATCAGGAACAAAAAAAGGCTGCCCATTTTCACCACATCTACTCGACACAGTACTTGAAGTTCTAACTAGAGTAAGTAGGCAAGAAAAAGAAAGAAAAAGCATCCAAATTTGGAAAGAAACAAGTAAAATCATTTCTGTTCACAGATAACAGGATATTATATGTAGACAACCCTAAAGATTACACGCACACATACATACCCCAGAGCTAATAAATGAGTTCAGCAAAGTGGCAGGGTACAAAGTCAACACATAAAAACTATTTGTATTTCTCTACACTAACAATTAATAAACTGAAAGAAAATTATTTTAAAAATTCTACTTATAATAGCATTGAAAAGAAAAAAATACTCAGGAATTAACTTCACCTAAGAGGTGAAAGACTTGTTCAATGAAAACTACAAAACATTGCTGAAAGAAACTAGGGATTGGATTGGAAGACTTAGTATTAAGATGCCAATACTACCCAAAGTGACCTATATCTTTAATGCAATCGCTATCAAAATCCCAATTAGATTTTTTGCAGAAATAGAAAAACCCTTCCTAAGATTCATATGGAATCTCAAGGTAACCCAAATAGCTAAAACAATCTTGAAAGCTGGAGGACATCTCCTGATTTTGACACTTATCACAAAGCTACAGTAATCAAAATCATGTGGTACTGGCATAAAGACATCCACTTTGAGACCAATGGAATAGAATAGAGAGCCCAGAAGCACGTATATGTTTAAATGATGCCAAGACCATTCAACAGGGAAAGAATAGCCTTTTCAATAAGTGATGCTGGGAAAACTGGTTATCCTTATGCAAAAAAAAAATGACTCAAGATAGACAAAAGACCTAAATGTAACCCTTAAATCTATAAAACTCTTAGAAAAAAACGTGGGGCAAATGCTTTATGACATTGAATTTGCCAATGATTTCTTGGATATGACACCAAAGGCAACAACAACAAAAAACTGGACTTGATGAAAATTAAAAATCTTATGCATCAAAGGGCAATATCAACAGAGTAAAAAAGGCAACACACGGAATGGGAGAAAACATTTGCAAATCATTTACTCGATATGGAATTAATATCCGGAATATAGAGGAAACACCTAAACAAAAAAACCAGATAATCCAATTCAAAAATGGGCAAAGGATTTGCATAAACATTTCTCCAAAGAAGATACACACATGGCCAATAAGCACATGAAAAGATGATCAACATCACTGATCATTACAAAAATGTAAATCAAAACTACAATAAAGATACCATTTCACACTGATCAGGATGCCTACTAAAAAACAAAACAAAACAAAACCCAGAAAATAACAAGGTTGGCAAGAATGTGGAGAAATTGTAACCCTTGTCCTCTGTTGGTGGGAATGTAAATGGAAATCACTACAGCAGTTTCTCAAAAAATTAAAAATAGAATTACAATATGACCCAGCAAATCCATTTCTGGGTACATACCCAAAAGAATTAAAAGCAAGGTCTTGAAAAGAAATTAGTATACCCACGTTCCTAGCAGCATTCTTTAAGAATAGCTAAAATGTGAAAGCAACTCAAGTATACATCTACAAACAAATGGATAAGCAAACTGTGATATATATATACACAGAACATTATTCAGCCTTAAAAAGGGAGGCACTTCTGTCACAGGCTACAACATAGATGAACTTTGAGGACATCATGCTAAGTGAAAATAAGCCAATCACAAAATGACAAATAATTCCACTTATATGAGCTACTTAAGAGTAGCCAAAGTCACAGATAGAAAGCAGAATGTTGGTTGCCAGAGGCTGGGGAAGGGGAAGTAGAGAGGTCTTGATTAACAGGCATAGAGCATCAGTTTGACAAGATGAAAAGAGTTATGGGAATGGATGGTGGTGATGGTTAGACAACATTATGAATGTGTTTCATACCACTGAACTGCACACTTAAAAAGGGTTAGGCTGGTAACTTTTATGTTATATGTATTTTATCACAATAAAAATTTAAAAATATATGTATACCAAAAGTTTTCCTAACTAGTTAGAAAAAAATGGAAGGAAAGTTCACCTTATAATAGCAATAAGAAAGATAAAATCTCCGATGGGGTGGGGTTGGTATGGGTGGGTAAGAAATGTGTAACAGTCATATGAAGAAAACAAATTCAAATGAGGGATGTTAAAGGTAAACTTGAACAAGTGAAAACTAAAAGCTTGTACATAGAAAAACTCATTCTTTTCAATATCGATTTTCTCTCAATCATTTTTAAATTCAGTGCAATCTCAACTAAAATACTAGTGGATTCTTTTCTTGTACCTTGACAAAACAATACAAAATAATGAGGAAAAATTAGATATTAAATAGATATTAAAATTGTAACTATAAAAGTACACATCAGTGGAGCAGAATAAAATGCTGAGATACAGACATAGACATTTGAGAACTTTATTATATGATAAAGATGGCATCTCAAATTACAAGAGGCTGTTAAGCTATATGGCTAGTTATTTGGACTATAGGAAAGCAGAGTCCTTACATCTTTCTTTACACAAAAAGTAATTCTAGATTAGATTCAAGCCTAAAAATAAAGATTCAAGCATAAAAAATAACATAAAAATTATGAGAAAATATGGGTAATTAAAAAAAGTTTTCATTTAGCATGTGGAAAATTCTTTATCCAAGACATAAAATTGAGAGGCCATTAAAAAAAAAAAAAAAAGGCTGATGAAAAAATTTTGAAGCCTACATGAAAAGTGCCTAAAACACATATATTAAACTGGCCAATCTCCTTAATTTATCAAGAACTTGTATAAACAGACCAATAGAAAAATGGGCAGAAGATGAACAGGAAAGTTTACAGAAGAAGATATTAAAATGCTCAATTAATACATAAGAAAAACATTCGATAAAAATAAAAGAAACGCAAATCAAAACAACAAAGGAATACTGTATTCAACCAGCAAAAAAAAAAAAAAAAATTAGCAATACCACATGTAAGTGTGGGTCTAAGAACAGTCCCTGTCATACATTCCTGGTGACACTGCAAACTCACACAAGAATGTAAGGAACTAAAGAGAAATAGCATGCTCATATAGGTTTTTTAAATGATAGATTTAATACTAAAGTTTCTTGCTATAACGTTCATTTTATTATCTTAATGTTCCATGTATAGCTTATAATAAGGAAAAGAGGGTAATGATGGACAGGCTGTGGGGCAAAAAGTCCAAAAAGTAAATGTAGTAGCAGAGATACAGATGAAATACTGTCCTAAAGGTCCAGGGCCACCCGGCCATATTTGCCCTTAACTGCCAGTCTGACCAGAGCAAAATCGAGCCAATGCTTCTGGTTGTATTTATCTAGCCCACCCTCTTATTCTACCATTTCCTAGTAAAAAGCCTTACAAAAGACTCCAAGATTCTTCATGTGTAAAATGAGGATGAATATTTTTAGTTATTTTTAGAAATTAAATGATAGTGCATGTAGTAAGTGGCATACAGTAAGCATGCAACAAATGTTAGCTGGCAGATGCCAAGAATATAGGTTTTGATATTTTATTCTCATGCTTAAACAGTTCTGTTCTATGCATTTTTTTCTCTACATGTCTTTTACTAAAACTTGTCTTAAACTTTTAAAAGCAGGCAAGATACTTAAAAATAAATTGTTATACTAGCAAGAACACATTAGTAACTGTGCTCCCAGATGCATTCCTTGCTGCAGGAAAGAATCAGTTATTACACTGGACACGAGAGGGTTGACCTCACTTAGCAAAGGCGACGGTTGCACAGGGCCTATGCCCACACCTGATTATTGCTGTGATGGTTTTCTAGTGAATCCTGATGACCCAGAAGGAACCTCAGAGAAACACTGATTATTAGACCCCTTGAATTAAGTAACTAACAGCAGAGCATCTTGATTTTTACCGAAGAGTAAAAAGATGTTTTCCATGAATGTATTTCTGCTTGTTCTGCACACACACATCCAAGCCGACATCAGAGTCTGTGCCACACTGAGTGGAAGTGCCCAACCCAACACCATGAAAGAGCATACAGCACTGACATTACTCACTTTTCATCTCTCACTCAGGATCTTCCACTTCCCTACTCCCTCCCACACCCATCCACACAACAAAGGTCAGAAAGGAAAAGGGCAGAATAACTTTTTCTCAGGAAATCACACATTGTCAAGTAATATCTGGCCAAACTCTTAAAAGTTACCCTACTCTAATGTCCTTACATTTTCTTTTTTCTTCTCTCTCGTCCTCTGCTACCCTTCCTCTGATCCCTCCCCAGGCCTCCTGTATCTAGCTCTATTACTGCCCCTGCACAATCTGTCTTTGTGTAAATTCTGTCTTTGCTGTGTGCAGCTGAGAGCAAGAAGCATGACTTTCTTTTCAGTTAATCCCCAGCACAGCACCTAGCAGAAAACCTAATAGGAGGTGCTGGAAGATGCCTTGGAATAACTAAATAAAATATATTATCCACACTGCAACATACTGCAGAACCCTGGATTAGTAGTCAGACTCAATTGTCAGTAACGCTATCTGCTGGTTCTGCAGCTTCATAGTGAAGCATTTTAGCATCAGTTTCTTCTTCTATAAAATGGGATTTTCACATGCTCTGCTATTGTATATGGTTTCACAAATTAAAATAAAGTAAAAAGTGCTTATGATTATGCTAGTTTAAAGTGACATGGTAACTTCTGTGGAATAGCATTACTTGTCAACCAAACTCTAAAGTTAAGTCAGGAGAGGACAGTTATTCTATTAGGAAAGGACGATTTAATACATTTATTCTCTTTTTCTTAAAGTCACAGGTAAGACATCGATTTACATTAAAGCAGCAGGTAAGACATCAATTTACATTATGTCATTGTGAGTATGTAAAATGCTTATGTTTGGAAACAGAAATGGCCTGTGTTAATTGTGCTATGTCTTCCAATCGTAGTTATCATTTAGATATAAAGTGTTTGGATATTTCTTACCAGGTTCTGGAAGGTCTAATTTTGCCCGCTTTAGTTCCACCATAGAAATCTGAAGCTGCTCTATTACGAAATCATCTTCAAAGAAAAAGTCCTTTGCCAAGGTCTCCTGAAGAAATTCTACAAGTTCTTCCATAGACAATTTCATTAGATGTTCTAAGAAAGGAGGAGAGAAATAAAAATGCTATGTCAACAGCTACGTTAGGTTGAGAAAATGTATTCTATTCTGGTGTAATATTTTTTGAAAAGGGCACAGCAAACAAATTAAATATGGCATTGTGAATACTGAAATTCAGTAACACAAAAATATTTTCTGATATTAAAGCAGTCACAGAGAAAACCAGGTACTCCTACAGGAAAGATGGGGAGAGGAATATTTATACCATCTCACTGGTGTAAGAATAACCATACTGAGGCATGAATACTAACCTAGAGCAAGAGCCTCTTAGAGAGAATACACATAAAAAGATCACCCAAGATGACATGAGGTCTTTCTATTTTATTGATATGGATCTCCAAATCCACTTTTAGAATTTCAAAAAAAATCTGAATTACTAGTTTTATTTATATTTCTACTTGTGAAATTAATTTTATTGAAAAATCAAATGATAGATATAAAACAGAAAGGAAAAATCAGCTAAGATCCCACTGTCCTACAAGTAGATAGATGCGTGTACATGTATATCAATTTCAAAAAGTAAATTATACTTTCCATGCTATTCATCTCGTTTTTTTCCCCACTCAATAATGTATATCACTGATATCTCTGAATTCAACATATAGAATTTTACACTACCATTATTAACAGCTATAAGAGTCCATTGTATGTATACACTATAATTTACATAATCAGTCTTTTAATACTGGGCATTTAGGTTATTTCAAGCTTTTTTTTATTATTTAAAACTACTGTGTGATGGACCTTCAGTAACAATGTTTCTTGACATTGTTAAGACAATCAAGAAAAAAAATAAAATAAAACAAGAAAAAACGTAGGAGCTTCAACTAACTACTGGTTAAGGTGCCCAGAGTTTTTGAAGCTTTCTATGGTGATAAAGGAACTTGCTGTAAGTTTTTGAGCTTTCTCTTCCCAAGAAAAAGATACACAGCAGCAGATAGATATTTTCCACAGCTTATTTAGCCTAATGAAATGATAGCATATAAAGCAACTGTTATGCTTAAAGTTTATTTACAAACGATGAAGAAACTTTTTACTTGTCAAAATTAATCAAGAGTTATATAAGTAAAACATACTTTAGGAGGGAGAAGAGACCTATGGAGAAATAGGGCATTATGTTTCTACTCATGTTTAGAAAACATGAAACTAATAAGTATATATCTTAATAAAAAGTATACTTTTGTTCTCTATCTTAGTCAGTTTATAATCCGGAAAGAGAGAAAACAAGGAATGGGGAAGGGGTGGGGAGAAAGAGGGAGATGGAGAGAGATCGATTGAGCTCCTGTGGTTTTGACAGTCTTGGACAGACAACTCATTGTCAATTGCTTTGTTTTGGTGCTGTGGTTTGTGTGTTGGGGGAATAAGGATTAGTGTGTAAGGGAAACAAACCACAACACTTCTGAACCTTTTTCTTTCAGAGTAAACAATACAAACATGATTTTAAAGGGAGTTTTCATTCCCGTCTAAAGTTTGGATAATCTGGGGCTCATGAAGTCCATGCTTTTCATTTTACGTGATCAATCCTATATTAAAGCACCTAACATGTACCTAGCTCAATGCCAAGCACAGAAGGGAGAAAAACTACAAAACATAACTCCAAGTATTCAATGAGCTTATAATTGAGCTGGGAAACTGAACAGATGAATCATTCGAGAATAACATGAAGGAGAATACAATGAACATGAAACTATGCCGAGTGACCTCGATCTGAAGTGCTATATGCAGTTCTAAAGCTTTCAGTGATTCTCTTCTCTGCATAGTCACAAAAGGAGTCACATAATTTTTAAGGTTGAATTGAAACTTCAAGATGAATAAGGCTCTTCATTTCATGAAGAAAAACTCTCATTTCTTGATTTTAAAGTAAGGCACAACACATTAAATTTACAGAGCCCTTGAAATATTGCAGCTGCAGACTTTTTAAAGCCTTGTTGCATTTAGGCAACTACAGACATGGACTGTACTTGCCCCAGAGGACACAGTGCAGTCAGGCAAAGAGATGAGCTGGAGGCTCCACATCTCTGGTCTACAGCTTGGAGCTGGGCATTTCTCTCGGATAAAGGAAAAGTAATGGAAAATGTCCTCTCTAGACCTGTTAACTAAGGAGCCTGGTTTCTTTGGTCTCTCTCTTCTATTACAAACCTGAGATTCAGAATGACAGAAAGAATGAGGGGGTCCCAGAGGAAACAAATACTTAATAAGACTCATATTACTGACAAAACAAGCACACTGCAGTCTACTGCTTAAGTATGAAAAATAAAACCGATATAGAGAAAAGACCTTTGCAATGTAGTAAGCTTCTAGTCATAAGAACCAATGAAAGTAAACTAGCAAGTGAAGATAATTTCTTCACTGATTTTCATTTTTTTTTAACCCACTACTAAACGGAAATGAAGTTAAGTGAGAAATGAGAAATCAGAGTTAAAACATGGCTAGATGTTTGTGAAATCTTTATATAAACATTTTCTTACTTTTGTGTAATTTTAAGATAGTGTAAGACATAGCAGTAAGAACTCGTTCTCCTTCAAAGATGTAGATGTCCCATATTCTGAGGTTTAATGTAAAGGGAGTCTAATTAAAAACAAAACAGAAAGAAGATTAATAGTTTGCCCTGTCTGGTATTTATAATTTTATGATTGGGTTTTGTAAAGAAATACTCACACGATCAAGGAAACATTGAAAAAACCATTTCATTGTGTAAAAACTTGTGAAGATTTCTTGAGAATCCTGAAAAAACAAAGACTTGACAATTTCTGGATTGTAGCAAACAAATTATGACATATAATACTAAAAGTTAGGAAGGCCATTGGAGGTGGCTGTCAAAGCTAAACATAAAACCATTTTATTACAATCTTTTTCATGCTCGAGTATTTCTATTTTTTCTCTTCTACTTCCTCTCCTCTCTCATTTTTACTTTTGCAAATCAAATATAACATTTTGATTCTTCTTAATATAGTTTAAAGCATTTTTGCTTTAATAAACTACTGTTTTATCATAGAGCTTACATATGGTTCACAAAGGATGAGTTTTTATGACCCTTAAAATACTTTTTGTGAAATAAAAACATCTCCAAAATTACTGATATATATATCATATATCTTTAAAAGTTGTATGGTTTATGTGTATCAGCTTCAAAGAAGTTTGAATTAGGGTTGTGATAGTTCATCAATATTAAATTTCACAAATCCAATGTTCTTTAATCAACCGGCAATTACAACTGCACAGTAAATGAAATGGACAAGGTAATTGAGAACAAAGGCTGCACTCAATTCTTCTATCTTTACTCTTGGTTGTAGGTGAGTGTAAGTCAATGTCACGTCTACCTACCAAGTGTTGCTTAAGCTTGGACAGAAATTTATTCAGTATTTTTTCATGATGTTCTTGGAATCTCAACAGTTTAGGAAAACCATGGACAAAAAATCCTAGAATACAAACATAAAAATGATATTTCATAAACAATATCAACAAAAATCCCTATTTTAAAATGTAACACATTCCTTTCATTTTTAACTGTCAATGACAACAAACAATAAATCCAGGAGTTACCAAAATATTTTTCCTCCTCAACAAAAAAATAATCGTGGATGAGCTTTAGTTAATGAAACTCAAGATCTAGCATATATTTTCTAAAGATCTCCTGTAACCTTATAAAAATATAAAAGAGGACAGAATTCTTCTGAATTAAATCGAAAACTAAGAAGCTAAGAAAAAATGGAAACTAAAGCCATTTATCAAGATTATCTATTCTCTTAAAGTACTGGGCTATACCTTAAATGCATGAATTTTTTACAGATTAATCTTGATTTCTTATCATTTTGTTTTACTGTTAATGCATTGCATAATAAACATTTTATTACATTTTTCAGGTTTATTCTAACAAATCCATTAGTATCATGCTTCTAAAGTTTTTTTTTTTATCACTATTTTAATCCTTTCTGCAAGTGATATTTAACATCAGCTAAAATACATTGGCAGTATATGATCAATGTTACATCAAGAATTATATTTTATACCACAGATTATACAATATAATATGTAAGATTTCTAGATGGTAACTAATTATAAATGGTAAGTTATTATCAATTTTGTGTATCTAACTCATGGAACTCTACACCTACTTCTAGTCACAAGTTTCCTTTCAGACATTCTACACAAATCTCTTAAAGCTGACATATGCTCAACGGCTTTAAGATTTATACTTCCTCCATATTAGTATTTAACAACCTGGGTCCTGTGCAACTTTGAAAGATGTTCTATGTTTTTAAAAAAGAATCCAGGGGAAATGTTTTTTGTCCTACATACCCTTCTTGGATATTCATGATGGATATGAGCTTCTTAATGTTTCTAAGTTGTTTTACAGACTAAAGAAAGCTGTGTTTCTTTGTTTAACTCAGTCTCCTAGACTTATATGAGTTTGGAGTCCATTTTCTCCTCACTAAACATCTGTCTCCAAACAGTAAAATTGTGTTCCTCCAAGAATTCAGGGAACACACTATTGGGAAAAACTGCTTTATAATCTTTGGGGAAGGACTACTTCTTAACTAATTCTATTTTTAAGTTGTGTGTAAAAATTCCCAGAGATAAATATTCTATTCCTCCCTTACTAATATTTTCCAGTGAAATGATTTCATTAAAAAAAAATC
Source organism: Pteropus medius (assembly GCF_902729225.1). Taxonomy (NCBI): domain Eukaryota; kingdom Metazoa; phylum Chordata; class Mammalia; order Chiroptera; family Pteropodidae; genus Pteropus; species Pteropus medius. Next base: position 6,813,232 of record NW_024344378.1, read on the forward strand.
CATATCTCTCCATTTGTGCCACTTTCATGGTCAATTTGATAGGAATGGAAATTCAAGAAAAAGTCTGATTTTGAAAAAAGCAATGCTCTTCAATAATAAACATTAGCTTAAGGCTAAGATACCTAACATTTATTTCTTCACTTTGCAGTGACACTCCAGACTTGGTATCTTAAATCTTGTTTTTTTTTTCAGTCCTCACTTTATTCTATACATTTAAAAGTGATAATTACCACTCTCAGATAGGAAACACAAAGAACTGAGGTAAGCTGTACTTCTAACAACTCATAGGCAGACCTTAAAACAAATATCTCTACAAACAAATTTACTCCTAATAATGACCAAAACTGCACTGTAAATGTAAATGTTAGGGTAGTAAAATTATCACTGCTTTATTGATTAGACTGGTGACAATAATTGTTGAAAGTAAGCTATCAAGTATGTTTAAAAGAAATGGTTTTTCTAAAATTGGGCAGTGTTCCACATAATTACATACTACCTAAATTGTAACATTCCATTGTATTTAAACATAATCAGCAACACTGAGCAGTAAAGCAAAATGACTGATAAAAGGCATAGTGACTTTGCTTCACGATGGCTTTTTAAATGATACTGTCTATTGGACAGCAATTCAATGTAATGTGTCTTATTTCTGGAGTCTATTTACGGGGTGCGAACTGTCCAGAAACAGTTATCATGCAGATAGTACTTATTAAAAAAACTTTTACATGAAACGCTGAGAGACAGCCAAATGCAAACACACAAATATGCACGCATGCATGTGCACACACATACCACACACATGAAATATCCCCACAAAAACCACATGGTAAGAATGTGATATTTAATAAACTATGGACTATAGAAGGTCATAATTTTGAAAATATTAAAATAGCACTTTAAACATGTGGCAGGTTTCCTATCACATAAAGTTTTAAATATTCATGAACAAAGCCTAGATGATCTATTCTTAGAGTAATTAGTATTCAATTTTGTTTTTAATTTGGTATTATCACATGGATGGCACTGGGAAAATACCTTTGTATTATATAGGCAAATGTCACTTCATTTCCAAGACAAGTTGCAATCCAAACTTTCTAAAATAAAGTTTACTCCATATGCTTGGCAATTATAATAAGGAAAAGATTATTAAAAACAGTCTTCTAACTTAAAAATCAAAAAATTATGCAAGTTTTAAAATATTAAATAATAAGTGTCCAGAATGCTTTTTATGTAAAATGGAATCAATCTCATGGCTGAAAAAACGAAAACATACAATTGAAATACAAAACTACTTAGTTATTCTGTACCTTTTCTTTAAACCCCTAAGTGTCATTTCTCAACTAATATTGTTTGACAAAGAGTTATATATCACAATATCCAGTATTCATTTCACTGAAATGATAACTGCATAACGGTCTAAAAGTTTTGATCAAAAGGCATCTTTCATTTCTCCGAAATTCCTCTAAATCTAAATTAGTTTCTACTGATTCGAGGGGCAAGGAAGGAAAGAATTTTAAAATGCCAACAATATATTTCAGGGTAAACACAAAGGACTATAAATGTGAACAGAAAAATTTAGAAAAGTTCAATGAAAGAGAATGAAATAAGAAATCAGTAACAAACACTGATGAACTGAACGAACCCCAAGACATGGAGTTTTTGTACTTAACTCTACCGAGCATCTCCCACAGTGGGACTTGTATTTTCATTTGCCTTTTTTCTCCCTCCCCTACTTATTATTAATGAGAAACTATGGGGGTTTCTTACCATGCATGGCATGTTTGGGGCCTGAGAAGAGTTTGACCAGGGCCCAGAAAGCATCTTCTTCATTCATGTACATAAGGAGCAAAGCTGTGATCTGGCTCATCCCCTGACAGTATCCAACTTCCTAAAGTGTAAATAAGAACAAAGAAATTGGGGATTTTAAGATCACATTACACGTTTATGCACGTATAAAAAACTGACCTATAAAATAATCAGAAAATGCTTAAACATATTATTTAGTAAGCAATTCTACAGAAAAATATTATAAATCTTTACAGCATTGAGCCAGAAAAGAATAAAATCTGTTAAGAATTAATGTAGAGGTGTGGACAAAGTCTGAACCTACATGTGTTTTTTATTATCCCCTGTTCTATACTGTTATAACTTCTGTAAAGAGCGAATAGCTTTTCTTTTTTATGTACGATTCTTAGTTCACTCTCTCTCTTCTTCGCTTGCTGTCTTGTCTCCTAGAGATTTCTGGACTTATTCGTGGACACTTCTAGGGACACCCATCTAGCCTATGTGCCATCTTTGAGAAGTGCCTACTCTCCCCACATTCTCTGCTTATAATGTGGTCTTAGGGATTCACGTTGGTGCCATGTGAACCAAAGCTGATGGAGCAGAGGAAGACACCTGACCCCAGGGAAACAACTAACTGGCTGCAGTGACTAGTCACACACTCTCTCCAGAAGAAAGCTGCAGAGACGGCAACCAGAGGGTGTGTACTGGAACAGAATGGCCACGGTGACTCTGTGGGTACAGTCTTAGCCATGCAAAACCTGGTAAGCAGGCAAAGAAAGCGATTTGGAGAGAGGAATGGAATAAACCAGTTTACAGAGATCGTCAGAGCAGCATGTGGCTCCAGAGTGGAAGAGAGAAAAAGCGTAGACCTTTCTCACTGAAGGCTCTCACTCTCCAGCTCCAATTCCCACCAGGCCCATCTCTTGCTTAATTTTTATGAGAAGTCCTTTTAATAAACTCATTTTTAACTTTCCCTAGTTTGAGAATTTCTGCCCCTTGTAACTTAAAGATTTTAATTACAATGGAAAGTAAATTTCCCAAGGTTCGAGGCTATCTTCCCTGAAACCTAGTCAACAAGCATTTATTGAACATCCAAATTAGGTTCAACCCTAATTCATCTTTCCTCAAATTATTATCTGCCCCAGAATGATGAATACCTATGGAACAGCATGTTCCATCACCAGAAAGGTTAGCTTTAGCCTACTCTTTGGGACAGCAAGTAGGCACAGGTCGTGTCCTAGCTAGACCTCACCAAGTGGATAAAATGTGATCCTGAGTCAAACAAAAATTAATCTAGCTACCAACTCCCTGTCCTTCCAGCCTTGCTCATTCTTAGTCCTGTTTGCTTAAAATAAAAACAAAATAACACAATAATAATAAAACAAACAGACTGGAAAAAGAGGGGTGGGGCGGGGGGGGTGGAGTGCTGTACTTTTTCCACCTCCAAATAAGCTCTGCTTTAAGACCCAGGGTTACCACCGATGCCTGGAAGAGATCCATAGAGCTCAAAGGGGCTGTCGAGACCGTCCAGCCCTGAGATGAAGAAGTGCAGCCCAAAGGGCCTTGTTAGAAAGGGAGTGCTGGAAGAGTCCACCAGGTTCTCAGAATACAACTTAAATAGCCGTGGGCAGGCATGCTCCAACTTACCGTGTTATAGATAGAATACGCAGCAAGAACATGGAACAGGGATTGCTGCCTAGAGAAAAGAAAATTGATATTGAATACAACTTAAGTTATACTGCACATTTTAAAAAATATAAACAAAATAATAGACAACGGGTTGACTGAAAACAAATCGATAATCCATATAAAATTACTATTAGAAAAAAGAAATGATCCGAAGCTCAAATTTAAACAATACTCTAGATGGTCTAAATTTATAATCCATATAAAATTACTATTAGAATAAAGAAATGATCCAAAGCTCAAATTTAAACAATTCTCTATGTGGTCTAAATTTGAGGCTAGATAACATTCATTTTGATGGAAAGAATTTATACCAAAAAACATAAAGGGTCTCACAATTTCTTAAATTTGTTGCCCTCTTCTGTTGAGTTATTCTCACCATAAAATCATCCCCATAGGAGCGGCTTGATAAAATTATGGAATGGCTTTTTGAAGCCTGGTACAGGGCCAGCTAAGGGCAGCACCTTGCAGGGCTGGTCAGCATCCTCCAGGAGGCTATATATGCTCTAAGTCAGCCTCCTATATATACACACACACACACACACACACACACACACACACACACACACATATGTGTGTGTGTGATATTATGTCTATATCTCTCATATTGTGTGTGTGTGTGTGTGTGTGTGTGTGTGTGCGTGTGTGTGTGTGTATATATATATGGTGCTGCCTCTCCCATAGCCAGGATCCAAGGAGTGGAAAGGGGAGAGGCTCCATCCACCATTATCCCTGGTATTCCACCAGAAAAATGTCTGTTTCCCTTCTCATCAACCTGGGACTCGCCACTGGTCTAAGAGGTCTTAGTTCTAAAGAGAGGTATGCTCCCACCAGGAGATACAACAGTGACTCTACAGAACTTGAAGCTGCTCTGGGTTGCTCATGCCTCTGAATCAATAGGCAAAGAAAGAGGTGACTGTACTGATTAGGGTGACTGATCCTCATTACTAAGGAGAAACTGAGTCGCTACTACACAATGGACATAAGGAAAAGTATGTCTAAAATACAGGAGAACATTTAGGGTGCCTCGTAGCATTACCAAGCCCTGTGATTAAAGTCAATGTAAAACTATGACAACAACCTAATGGTCCTGACCCTTTAGGAATACAGGCTTAGGTCACCCCACCAGGTAAATAATCAAAACCAGCTGAGGTGCTTGCTGAGGGCAAAGGGCATATGGAATGGGTCATGGAAAGGGAGTGATAAACCAGCTCTGGCCACATGCCCTGTTGCAGAAATGATGACTCTAAATGTCATGAGTGTTTCTTCCTTACTTTGGTATATGTGCATGTTAAAAATATTTAGTTTTCTTCCTTCTCTTTACTTTTATCATCTTACATAAGTTATATTAATAATAATTAACTTTATATTAAGTAATTATGTTGTAGAATATCAAAGCAGAAGAGTGAACATCACCCAAGGATTTTGTATCCCTCTGTGGGGAAGGGAGGGGTTAACACATTTTAAGAACAGCTGTAGCAAGTTGTATGGAAGTATGACTTTGTTATTCTTTAGAAATTAAACAGCCAAGGGTGGATTGTGATGGTCAGCTTCACATGTCAACCTTTCTTGGCTACAATACTCAGTTATCCAAACACAAATCTAGGTCTTGCTGTAAAGAAGGTCCTTTGCAGATGTGACTAAAACCCTTCATCAGCTGACTTTAGGGGAGACCATCCTAGACAATCTGGGTAGGCCTGATTTGGTTACAGGCTGTAAACACAGGTCTGCAACTCCCCTGAGGAAGGAATTCCTCTAGTGGATGACAGCTTCAGCTCATGCCCGAGGGTCTCAGCCTGCCCTTCCTGTTAGCCTGCCCTGCGGATACAGACTTGCCAAGTCAGCCCCCACAATCGTGTAAGCCAATTCTTCAAAATAATTCTTAACATTTGCCTCTTACTGGTTTGTTTCTCTGGTTAGACCTTAACCAATACAGAGGTCAGCAAAACTGTACCTTTCATTCATAAACTGTTGTAGTCATTTCATTCATTCATTCATCCCCACATTTTTCAGTTTCATCATGCATGGGGTCAAGGTCATAGGGATATACTTATCTCTGACATGGTTCTCAAAAAGCAACACAACCTCTCGTTTCTTTTCTAACATTTTAAATAAAATCTACCATATTTTTACAAATTTCCAAATCATAAAATGATTCTCAATTTTACAGCACCAACTCTGTAATAAATTTAAATTAAATTAGGACCAAAGTTTCACATGACCTAGAATAATTGATCTGCAAAAGCTTAAACCTTTAGGACCAGAATCAAAATTATAGTCTATACAAGACATTCTAAATGCCCACATTTTAAGCTAATGAAGACTTTGATATAAACTATTTATAAATGCTATTTACATTGCATAAATATTAAATTTTACTTACTTAACACCGTATCTGTCTCTAAACATAATATGGTCCCTAAATGTGCGGTTGACGTCAAGGTCTATTTGTCTGATATCAGGTGAACAACCCCGTGCTCTGTGTTTTAATTTCTGAAGAGGAAAAAGAGGAGAAGAAAGCACATTTGTATGGAAATCAGCTGTTGAAAAGTCTATGACAAATAGTAAAATAATTCTCATTAAAAAGGTTCCTTTGGTTTAGGAAAATCACTCCCATGGTTCGAACATGAAAATAATACAATAAGGCCCACGATGAAAAGTGTCTCTCCCACCTGCACCCCATTTCTCCTCTTCCCATGGTCTCCCTCTTCCCATCACTGCTTCTTGCCCTTATCCTGTCACAGAGGTAGATTTCCATTTTGCACAGAGAACTTGCTGGAGTCTGCATTGCGAAGACCATGGAAAACTTCACAGCTGCGCCACGCACTCTAGTATTTCTTTTTTCTTTCCAGCACAATGTTTTTGTTTTCCTTGGAGCTAATCATTGCATTATTTCTTGATTTCTTTGTTTTCGACATAGTTGTCACTAATTCAATCGCGAACTAACTTTAAGTTGCATAAAGCTCCTCTGGCGATGTTCAAATAAAAGGAGTATTCTCCCAATTTCAGCATCCTGCAGACATCACTCGCACAGCTCTCCGACTTGCTCTGGCTGGGCTGCCGTACAGCTGGTGTCTTGGGCTCTCCCTTCGTCATATGCTAGGCCTCCCTTTGCCTTGGTTCCATTTCCTGCACTTCACGCCTCTTCTTTCCTGATTTATTCTCTTGTTCTGGAGGAGCACATCCTCCAGTAGCTCCTGTGAAAGGGTGCATGGAAGATACATTTTTCAAACTTTGAATATCTGACAGCTACCTTCTTTCTTAACTGGCTATTTTCAATTCTAAGTTGGAAAATATTTTGGGTCAAAGTGCACTGCCTTCATTGTCTTCTAGCTTCCAGAGCTGCTATTCTTTCTATTCTTGCTTTTTTATATGAAGTCTGTTTTTTCTCTCTAGAAACTTGTAGGAGTTTCTTTCTCCACGTCTGAAGCTTCACATTTCTATGCTTGGTTTGGATCTATTTTTATCCACAAGGTTGGGCATTAAATGGATCTTTTCAATCTTAAAAATTCATACATCTCTCAGTTCTGAGAAATTTTCTTCAATAATTCCTTTGTTGATTTCTCCAGTCTTCCCCTCATCCTGCCCCATTTTCTCTTTCCGAAATGCTTATTATTACAGTGTAGGATCTCCTGGCTGTCATTTAATTTTCTTATATTTTCTGTATTATTTTCCATCTCTTTAACTTTATAATCTACTTTCTGGGAAATTTCTTCAATTTTTATTTTCAAAACATCCTCTAGGATCTTTCATTTCTATTATCATTTTTATATTCATATGCTCTTTATTCTTCTTTATGGCAGTCTATACATGTTTTATGGATGCAATATCTATTTTTATCCCTCTGAAGATATTAGTGATAGTTTTTTGTGTTTGTTTTCTTCTTATACTATAGTCTGTTTCTTACAAGTTGTTTTTTCCATTTGTTCTTGTCTCTCATGTTAGCTCCTTGCCTCGAAGGAACAGATATTTCATTGTCTGCTTACATTTAAAAGCAGGACACTAAAAAGGTATAGAAAGCTCTATGTGCAGAGGCAGGGCTTCAAACTGTGTCATCACTGGCCAGGCAATTTCAGTGGGGCTCCCCTGAAGTCAGCATCATTGGGTTTATTTTCTTTGGCTGGTCAGACTCCCCAGAGAAGGCTCTTCTGATCTCCTGTCAGGAAGACAAGCACCTGGCTGCTGATGTTCTGGGAGCTGAGTGGAGGCTGCAATACCCAAAACTCAGCATACTCAGCTCCTCCTCAGCTGCTCCGTGCATTTATTCCAGCATCCCCTCCGCGGCCACCTTGTGTTCTCTCCACCCAGGCCCCCACTTCGCCCTCTTCGAACAGTAATCCTCCAGCTTCCTGCCAGGGTGGGGGAGGGGCTTGGTGGCTCCAACTGCTTCTGCGACAGGTGAACCGCTTCTATTGTTTTTACCTTCACCTCCAGTTCCAGGGGTGCTTGGAACAGGCAATGATCAAACCTCTTAGAGACTCTGATATATAAATCAGGTGCTTCCCCAATTTCTCACTGCTAGCCTATGATTAGTTTTCTCGGGTTCAGTAAGATTACTAAATGTCTGGATTCTGCTTTCCAAAAATTGGCAGCTGTTATCACAACTCCTATTTTCTATTCCTTGTGAGTTTTCCTTTTAAAACACACTGTGCTGTCAATTTGGTGACATTTCAGAGGGAAGGGGTCACTAAATGAGTATGTTTAATCTCTCATGTTTAACCAAACAGGAGATTAAAATTTATATTAATTTACAGTCAACAATGCTTAAGTATAATTAAGCATATGTTCTATTGACTCGTTTACTATGTGCTGGTAATACACATTTCTGCTAAAATCAATTCCAAAAAAATATATATATAAAGACATAACTGTTAATTCCTGACTTAAGCTAAAAGTGAAAAAGAGAGGGCTATCTGGGCTATGCGTAAATGTTAAGTATTCTGTGAGCTTGTGTATTTTTTTTTGAGGTCGAGCTCAGAGAAGGGCAGCTGCTGTGGCGTTTTAAGACATAAACAGTAACCACAGTACACTTCAGAGTTCCGAAGACAGAGGAAGACACTTACAGTGTTGTACTGGAATCATACGACCACTGAAATATTATTGTATGCTATTTCTGATATATATTGGTCCAGAAGACATTACAAAAATTTAACTTTAAAAATAATCATCTTTATATATTTGTTCTTTAAATACCTGGAGGGAAAAGTAATGGGAAAGTAAAAAGGATCAATTATTGTTCTACAGGCCTCCTGGTGAAAGATGTCAAAACGCAGAAAAGAAATGTTTGACAATACATAAAATATGATTTAAAAGAAAATTTAGTTGAAAGGAAGAAAAATACCCAAACGCATCTATAATATCGATTTCTCTCAAAGACAAAAATATCTGACATAAAAAAATCTCATGACAGAAACAAAGTCCAGTTAAGTCGGTAAAAACATAATAGGTCAGAAAGGTTATTTATGCCCTAGAATGTTTACCAGTTAATGTGCAGAATATAAAAGTCAAGACTATTTCTGATCTTACTGAAAGGAGATTAGCAGCTTCCACAGTTATCGCTGAGATTGGGTGGGTTGAGATCCATGAGTGTCACAATAAAAATAACTTATTTAAAAGAAATAGGATCTAATGAGCCTATAAAGCTGAGGGCAAAAGTACTGCGGAAAGCATTTAGATGAAATTTAGCACTGCGGGTTTGACCTGCAAGGTTATTCACCCCACTCAGGCTGCAGATGAGGTTGCTGAACACTGTGGGCTGAACCTCCGCCATCTGTATGATACATCACAAGGCGCGAGAGAGACAGACCACAATGAGATACAAGTGAAAGAAGAGGAGAGCCGCGAAGAACACCAGATGAGGACGCAGGACAATCTGACGATCTGCGAAACAAGTTAGCAGATTCAGCAAAGGTAGCTTTATTCCTACTAAATTTTTAACTTGAGGGGAGCAATTTATACCACTTTTACAAAGGAAGAGTAAGAAAGTGTGACCAAAAGAGAATGACTTGGTTAAATAATGATGCTAGGGTAAACTGAAATAGCAAAAATAATGTTTATGATAGTGTTGAAAATTACAAGCTTGAAAGTCTTGGTAGACAGGTAATTTCTCTTAGTATTCTTAATGTATAATTGTTTTTTACTAAATGGTTCTCTCTTATTAACCAGTAACTGGAAAAAGTCGTATTCTATGTAGAAAAAGCCTAAAATATAGCAGAAAACCAGAGTCCTAATATTAGCATGTATACTGGGCTGAACAGTCTCTGTCTAAAATTCATGTTTACCCAGAACCTATGACTATGACCTGATTTGGAAAGAGAGTCTTTGCAGATGTAATCAAATTAAGATGAGGTCATGCTGGATGAGGGTGGACCCTAAATCCACTGACAGGTGTCCTTGTAAGGCAAGATACAGACACACACAGACACACACAGGGAAGAAGGCCATGTGAAGATGGAGGCAGAAATCGGAGTGATGCAGCTCCAAGCCAAGGAGCACCAAGGATTGCTGCCAACCACCGGAATGAAGGAAGAGTCAAGGAAGGATTCTCCCATGGAGCCCTGAGAGAAAGCCTGGTCCTGCTGACACCTTAATTTCAGACTCTAACCTCCACAACTGTGAGAGAATAAATTTCCATTGTTTTAAGCCACTCAGTTTGTGGTACTTTGTTATATCAGCACTAGGAAATGAATACGGCATGCTAAATAAAAGTAATTTACTTGTTTTATTAAACAAATATTTACTGAGTGCCTACCACTTGCCAGGCACACTTATGAGTCGCTGGGGTTACACTTTATATATGCTCTCTCAGACATCATTGTCAACACTGGCTGTCCAACTATGACACTAAAAGCAAATATTTAATCAACAGTCTAAAATAATTTGAAACTCTAAAATCTTGAGATGGAAACTCATAGTCTGTGTAGGGTCCAATCAGCTAACTTAAAAAATATTCTAGTCATACAAAATGAGAAATTCTTTAAATTAAGCAGTATTTATTACCTTTCATCCTGATGAAATTTTACTTACATATATGAGAAAGAAAAGAAAATATCAAAAGAGCATCCCAAAGCCCCTTTTATATTTAAAATTGGGTTTAAATTATAAACATGTTTTCTATTTATTCTATTTTAGTCTATCTATATACATTTCTGAGGAATGTATTTAAAATGATTTTGATATGTTTCTTACTCCTTTCAACGGTTAATATAAAATTTAAGTTTAGAAGGGGTATAGCTGAGATGACAAAGAAGTAAATTTAATACATTAGCTAATTTAAGGAACACATTACTAATCTCTTATTCACAATTTAACTTTTTATTAACAAATGATAAAACCTAGAGATACCCCGATAAACATTCCTCTTTTTCATACTTAGAAGAAAACAGTCAATCATATACGGGCAGTTGTTGGATAAACTGAATTCTGCTATTATTTTCACATAAACTCTAAAAATGACACTGTAAATCTCTTTATTAATACTACATTGCAAATGAGCAGCTACAGTTAGGTCTTAGTTGATTTTTCTTACGAATATGTCCCAACATTGATTGATCGTTTCAAGTATTTGAAAAGCACTTGATATTTACTGATTGATACAGAAAATAACATTTTCACTGAAGTATTTGTTTGAAATTTAGGAAGTAGGCCGCAATAAACAAAACAATCAAGAAAACAGAAAACAAGCCTATGAAACCCAATGTAATATCATTTTAATATAATTTCAAATAATGATATGAATATCTTACATCACCTTGAAAGCTAAAAGAAATAGATTTTACTTTTCAATTTCAAAATAACAGGTTGGCTTCAGGTACTCACACTGTAAAGGTCTCTTGTTTCTTCTTTCATTTTAGGGATCTCAAGGAGCAGAGACCAGACCTCACCGCGGAGCTGGAGTGGGATCCCTTTGTAGATTCTCCTATGAAACTTATTAAAAGTAACATGAATTGAAGTTACAAAGACAAAAGCTTAGACGAGTCCCTTAAATCAAACTAATAGTTATTACTCTTTTATTTTCAAAGTATCCATGATAATTAATTGACACATTTTAACATGGCACATGTTGATCTTATCATCTCTACTTTTCAGATCCTAATGGGGGAGACATATAGGCAGAACGGGTAAAATAAACAAGAGAAAATGTTAAATATACCTAGTACAATAGTATTTTCATATCATTACAAAGGTGTTCCCTAAGTGGCATGAAAGCATAATAAGTGCTCTTTTTAAGTTGTGAACATCCAATTTACATATTCTCTGTTGAATAATTAACTGTTGCACACTTTTTTTCCTTTTAATCCATATACCTAAAAGGCTCCAAATAGCAAAAGGTTGCCTTGTGCCAAAGGCATCTTCATGAAGTGTCGAGAGTGCTACCTAACCCCTACTCTCTTTCCTCCCACCCTCTCTCTGGGGCTTTCCAGACACAGCAAGCTCCTGCCTTATAATCTCTCTTAATTCCAGCCACTATCTGCAGTTTTTCTCATTTTCTCCCTCTCTCTCTCCCTCTCTCTCCTCTTCCCTCTCTCCCTCCCTCCCTCCTCTCTTAATGACACCAATCCTATCTGATCAAACAAAAATAGTGATAAATCTCCATCAAGAAGGTATACCATCACTTTTGAATGAAATTAGCCATAACACATTAGTATCATCAACTCTTTGGATACCTGAACGTATACTGCTAATGCTCTATGGATCTAAAGACTCAATATACTTCTCTAATTTCTTGTAACTATATCTTTTTCCTCAAGGCTCATTACACATAATAACACACAAACCTATTATGGTCAATACAAAGTCTGAACAACAAAACTTCAAAACTTAAAAGTAGATGTCCAAACAGGAAAATGATTAAACAAATTATGGCAGAAACCTTAAGGAGTGAGAGAAAGATAGGTATACTAATTACCTTATGATCCAAATTATATATTTAAGTAGTATGGCTAAGAAAAATAGGATGCAAGTTCTAATAACTGAAATGTTGGCATGCTATGAACTAGTAAGCAGAGCTTCATCTTCAACGAGAGTATTCAGATTTTTAAAAACTAAAGCTTTCGTAACTCAGTCATGATGCAGCTTGAGAAACTGACTGTGTGGTTTAAAATGAGTGACGCTGCAGAGCAGCTTTTATCGTGAAACAGTGAGCACTGTGAGGGTGATCCGATCCGATAATTACACACCTAATTTCAGTTTTGTTCTTTTGGTATAAATATAATACGTCTCAAATATAAAACTTCAGCAGATAGTGATGAAAATCATAGAAGTTTAACTCAAACAGCAGCTCTAACTGGAAGAATACAGAGAAAGACTTTGTGTAAACTAGACTCTGCCACTTGTAACATTTCCCACATGCTAAACATTTACTACCATTACTTGCAAACTGGGTGTGGTAAAAAAGCTAGTAATTTATTTTCCTAAATTCTATATTCATATCAAAACTATAATAAACTATACTTTTTAAAGGAATATCATCCTCTAAAAGTAACTTCAAATTATCACTTAAATTACTAGAGTGAAGATGCTACACTGTAAGCATCTGATATGAATATCAGAAAGTGTGGAAATTACTGTAAATGTCAAAGCGAAATTTTAATAGTCAAGTAGAATATGATGGCAGGCACACAGATTAACTTTGATGGACCTGACTCTCCATCAACCTGATAGCTCTCAATGAGTAAAACAAGAGCTCTGACATGTATCTGTTAAACTATATCACTTTAAAAGACTTTTGACATTACTTTATTGCTTTCATTCGATTCTGCATTCAACGACTGTCCATAAATTACTGTCCATTATTTATCCTAAAGTTGAATTTAGATTTAGAAAAAGCAAAACCCCCATCAAATTGTCATGATTAACTAGAAGAAATAATAGAGAAATTTCAGGTAGAAATAAAAAATTTATGGCCCCAGTGCTGCTCCGAGACCAAAGTGGAAAATCAGGCACATACAGTAAAGGCTGAAAAAGGAACATGGATATCGTCGCCATCATCCCCAACACTAACAATTAGAATCAACTTTCACTGAGCATTTACTATGTGCAGAAAACAGCTTTAAGGTACTAACAGATGTTTATCTCATTTAATCATACCAACAACTCTATGAGATGTTATCCCAATTTTATAGACATGAGAAGTGAATCACAGAGAGGTAGAATGACTTGTCAAAAGTCACACATAAGGAATTACCAGTGAGTAAAAGATATTAATTTTATATTTTATAAAAAACAAAGACTATCTTTCCAAGACCATGATGCATATATTATCCATTGTTCTGTTCAATTAGACTTACTAAAATACATCTAACAAGAAAATATCAAGGAAATCCAAGAGCAGAAAGCATTAAAATAATAGTAAAATTGTAGCTAAAACTTAAAAGTAATATTAAAAAGGATGAATCTGGAATTCAATCTGTCAGAGGTAATGAAATGAAACATGTACACAAAGGTACATACAGAAGAAAAGAATTAAATTATGAGACCCTAAAATAAGAATTTTAAGTTACGCTTATTGTTTTTCAAATACTTGTGCTGTTACATGGCGGGCTAACTTACTATGGTAACATATCTTTCCTCGGAGATTTCCAACTATTGTAGAAATTCTGGAAATTTGGTACAACAAAGTAGGAATTATATTAAAGCACACGGTTATAATAAATTTGCTATTCTCCAGAACGGTAGTCCAGTTTATATTTGTTAAGAATCTTTCAATTTTCTAAGACTCGAGAAGCTAAGGCACAGAGAAGTGGCTGTTGGTTAGGTCAAAGAATGCCATCTTCTTATTCCTACTTTCTGCTAATCGCACTGCCTCCTAGAGATGATGGCTTTATCAAAGCAGCAGAATTTATCAGTAGAAGGTGATAACTAGTTGTCCCAACTCATAAACAAGTATCATTCATTCATTCATTCACTCTAAAAAGAAACTTAGAAATGACTGCTTTGTAGCCAACACTTGCTGGGTACTATGGTCGCAAACGAAAAGCTCTGCGGTGCTCATAGTGTTGGGGGGAGGGGGGCAGATATGCACATAAGCAGATAATTACAGCGTGAACAGATACCCTTCACAATAAATAAAGTCACACTAGCTGCTACCGTGATGGGTGAAGCCCTGATGGAGACAAGACATCCCAGAGGTGGGCCAGGGTAGTAAAAGGAAAATGACAGGCACTGCACTGTCGAGATCTGCAGAGTGACGTCAAGGGACAGCTAGGTTCCAAGACAGAACCAGAAAAAGTTTAGGCATAAAGGTGTTGGGGATAAGGGCAGTGAATCCACCCTGGTGGTTATTTTTTGTTGGTCTAACACAGAGACCCTCATCCTGAGACCATATTAGAGATACTATGAGAGTGGAAGGAAGAAGTGAATTCTGCACGACAGTTAGGAAAGATTTCTTTCTGAGAAGATGACAACAAACCGAATACTGAAGGATACACAGGATTTGCCAGGAAAAGGAAACAAAGGTGGAATGAGGGTGAAGATAATGATGAACCAAACAGTAATAACAATGTTAATAACAACAATTATGTTTACATTTTCTAATTATAGAAGCCCACAGATCTGTTTCTAGATTAATTTATTCCTTGTAATATTATTACATTCCTAAAAAGGTAGGTACTATTATCAACATTCCATTTCATGGATGAGAAAATCAAGATGTAGAAAGGTTAAGTCACTAGCTCAAAGCCTACAACTAATAAACTGTGGAAGAAGAGAAATTCAGTTAGTTGGACTTCAGAGACCTTGGTCTTAACAACCATGATACAGAACTATTATATGTTGGATTTTAACAATGCTTTAATATTCCAATTTGAAAAGTATCACCTTTAAAATTCTGTTACAATTTTATGAATATGATAAATAAAATCTTTAGGAAAAAATTAAAAAGGTTGCCTGAAATCTATTTTTATTTCCAGTATCTTTGTTCACTTGCCAATGAAATCAGCAGTCTATTTCAGTCACACAGACACATTTAAAAATCCATCAACTAAAAGAAAAAAGAATTCCATTAACTGACCTAATGTTTTCAATACCTCTTTCCAACCTGAGTGATTCTGAAACAGTGGTAAGTGTAAGTGTGCCAGTCTACATCATCATGGCTGCCAGCGAGTTAACTTGTCGGCCCAGTGAGTCCGGCTCAATTCTGTGGAACTTTCACAACGCCAGGGCACACCGTGAAACACAAGTTCACTCTCTGCACTGCTGATGCTCCTGACTGCCTCCCCATTTTCTTTAAGCATCCCTGCTCCACTGGCTCCTTCATCTCTGCCTCCAAATAGACAAGAGACTCCTGAGTTGGATCTAAAAAAGTTTTAAACCATCCACAGGCCCTCCTGCCTCTTATAACTGCATTCTATTTCCCTCCGGCCTTTTATTGACAAACACCAAAAAGGAAGGCTAGCGTAAAAGACGGTCCAGTGAATGAGCCCTGGAATCTAGACACAGGATCTCTTGCTTGTCACTAACCTGTGTGACTTTTAAAATTTTATTTCTAAATGTGATGCTTCCATTTCCTGTCAGTAAAATAAAAAGTTAGCTAATATGAGTCCATTAGTTATTTAACCAAAAAAGGTCCACCAAGAAAAAAATGTATATCTGTAGTAGATACTCTGCTGTGACACAGCTTAGGCACAATTACATCTTGATTAGTTAAATCATATCCACTTAACAGAGATAACTTCATTTAATCAACTATGTTTTAAAAATGCGATACACCGTACATAGGGCAGTCACTGTGAGAACACAGATAAGACAAACAGCCTTAATGGAAACTTTTTTTTCAGTAAAGCTTGTATATTCTAAAAATCCAAATATTCTTTATGAGGGCTATATTTTTATTTCAAGATATTTCTAGAAATTTCTTTGTATTACTACTAGGTAAGTATGGAATCTGTGGAGAGAAAACTTATACCACCTCCTCTTAAGAGACAAGAAAAATACATGCCACTTTTTTACTTCAATGCAATTTAAAACTAGGTAAGATTTGAAAGCAACAATTCTTTTGTGAGGTGCATTCTGTTTCACATCAAATTGGAGCACCTATATCATCCAATAATTCTAGCATTACAGTTGTGGGAAAGTGCCTTAAAATTATACATCAAAGAAATGGTTCTGTTAAAACCTCTCTTGCTGGGAGCTACATTAGCCAGAGCTGCTGTGCAGAATAACAGCCTAGCAGAATGGCTCATTTCACAGAGACTTACATGCTATCATAGATATGTGTACACTAGACAAGAACATAAAGCCACAGAACTCTACAAATATTTTATTAGGCTGAATGTGAGATGAAGTGTGGGTGCAATGCACTCAAATTTGCCCTGTAATTACCACGTGAGTGATCTTTCCACAAAGACAGAAGGTAAAGTGGTTGTCAGCTGCAGGCCAGTCTGAGAGACAACAAAATGTGAAACAAGAGCACAGGTGTAACTAACGTTCTTCTTTAAACCGATTCATCTTTAAAACATCTTGACTTCCAATGTAATGCTAAAACACACGGATAATAAAATTAGCAACAAAAAAATGAACTCACTCCTGATGAAAATAAAATAAGAGTCTAACAGACTTTAAATAAGGATACTTAGGATGCTCACAGAGAAAAGTGATATTAGTCCTGTGACATACCCCATGACAGAAAGATTTCCACGGTTCAGTAAGTTCCATGCAATTTAAGGCCCCTCTTAAAAATCCCTGCCACACGTTATACTATTTAAGACTCTCCGGAACCCTGTAGCAAAGAACCCTTGCTTAACTATTATTAGCTCTGGTTTTCCCATTTGTACTTAACCAGAGAGCCCTTTCCTCATATAATAAAAAGCAACATTTACTGACTGAATACTAAGGGTCAGGCACTATTCTATGTGCTTTACATGAATTAACATTTAATCCTCAAAACAACTCTGGGGGGTAGGTGCTATTATTATCATCCGTATTTTACAGATGAGCAAACTAAGCCAGAAAAAAAGGTAAAATACCTTCCCCCAGGTCACACATCTAGTAAAGTGGCAGAGCTAGGGACTGAACCCAGGACAGTCGGTCCAGCATCAGTTGTTTAGCCATTAGGCAATTCTGCTTCTATGTAATAACGCTAGAATTTAATGAACTGATTTCTTTCCCTGGAATTCTTATTGGCAAATGCTGACATACAATTTATATGTAAAAAAGAAAAAAATATTACACTCACAAAAAAGTGTGAGGAAATAGAAATCCTACCAGTTAACCCAGTTGTGTTTTGCGGTAGAATTATGGGAGGATTTCTTTCTTAAAATATTTTTATTGTCTAATCTCCCTTCAAAAAAACGATGGCAGCAGCTAACACTTACTGAATGCTTTTTATCCGCAAGGTGCGTACTGAGTGCTTTACATGCATTAGTCCGTTCGCTCTTCCTCCCTTTGAAATGGGTATGATTATCCACTATTTATAGATGAGGAAACTGAAGCTTAAATGTCAGCAGTTCTCGAAGCATGTTCTATGAGGTCAAAGCTGTTCTCATAATACTGCTAAGATGCTGGCTGTCTTTTTCACTATGCTGACTTCTGCACGGACAGCAGAAAAACAATGGCCATAAAACTGGGCACTTGAGGCAAACCACGGTAGTGGTGGTGCTGTGCTAGTGGCCCCTGCACTCTTCACGCTCGGTCTGAAACATCAGTTTAAGATGAAGCAGGAGGCTCCATTTTATAAACTCTCAGCTCTCAAATGCATGTCTTATTGACATGCCGAGTGACAGCAGGCGCCATACGCACGGAGCGCTTTGCTGCGTGCCCAAGTACAGTGCTGGCCTCAAGAAAAAGCATTTATGAAATTGTTTGAATCATGATCCCAACCAACCCCTTTTTCATGGAACACCTTATCACTTGAAAGAATGACTGATTAACTAACTATGGTTGTTCAGATATGGGTGTTTAACATTTTCTCAAAAATAAATGAAGTAAGACTGTCTCTTTAGGAAAATCACTGATAGCATTTGGTGCTACTGACAATATCAGTAGCACCTTTCAAGAAAAAAATCAGAATTTTGGAAAACCTCCACAGTTCATGAACTTCATGAACTTCACAGTTAACCAATATTTGAAGACTTTTCTGATGAGATTGGTGGTGATATTAATACATGTGTGTGTTTTTTTTTAATTGATTTAAAACTAAGCACAAACTCAAAGCAGGGCAAAAAGATTTAAGGAGAGGTTTGCTAGAAGCTTCTGGAAAAGGAGACTGTTCCTGCTTCAAGGAGCAGTGTAACACATAAAGATGAAGCCTGGAACTACTGCAATGATTTTGATTCCAAAGGGAAGCAAGCCACCCTCAAGGTGAAGCTGACACTGCAGAAGGCAAAGAAGAGAGGTGGAAAGTTTGAAATTGAGTCACAGGCAACGTAACTGAGCAGCTGAATTAAATCACTTCTGAAACCCATCCTACCTCTGGACCACCCAATACATCCTCTTAATTTTTGAAACCAATTTAAACTGGATATTCTGTTATAACACAAAGACTCCAAATTTGAGGCATTCCACTCAATTAAAGTTCTTTTTTAAAAAAAGAGTATGAAAGTAATACTCATAAAGAGAAACTTTTACTGGGAAAATCTACATTGAACTTGTATAGTTTCATTAGGAAGTAACATTATTTTTAATTACCTTTTCAGTGTTCTTGTATTTTTCCCATCCTTTTAGCATTTTCAACCATTTAGTAGTTCTTTCAATTTCCAGGTGCTTTTGCTAAAATAAAATGGAAATTCATTGTTACTCTTTGTTCGTCAAGGCTTCATTATTTACAAATTACAAAAATATGTCAAAGAAAATGCTGCTAAAAAAAGGAATATGAAAAAGGTTATGCTATATTAGATAGCAAATATCCTATCTAACTTTTTAAAAGTTCAATAATTTTATTTTTGTATCAATAGCATTCCGTAGCTAAAGTTAAGATATATAGGGGCACTCCACTGGGATAGGTAAAGAGAAAAGAATTGTTTAAATTTTCCAACACATTTAAACTAATCACTGAAATTTAAGCCAAAAGGAAATTTTAAAATATTTTAAAATGTCTTTTATGAAGCAACAAAAACACAACTTCAAAATTACATTCTCTTTTACCCACATTTTACTGAATCCTTTCAT
The DNA here is from genome assembly GCF_902729225.1 of Pteropus medius. Lineage (NCBI taxonomy): Eukaryota > Metazoa > Chordata > Mammalia > Chiroptera > Pteropodidae > Pteropus > Pteropus medius. Next base: position 6,832,807 of record NW_024344378.1, read on the forward strand.
CTTAATGTTTTCAGTGACAGAGTTGGGTATTTTTAAAAAGGAGAATTGGGCATTTATTGATTTGTGGAGTGATTAATATATAATTAGCACTATGCCACTGAAAAATTATATAAAAATAAGTAATAGTTGCTGCCCTAAAAAGAAAGTTCACCATTTGCTAAGGAAAACTGACATGGAAATTACATCATGGTGACACGTGCTACGACATAGGAACAGACAGGGTCATGGTGGAAGAAGTCAAATCCACCAAGGATGTCAGGGGAGATGAGCCCCATGTGAAGAACTGAAGATTTCTATCCAGTGGGAAAGAATGTGGGAAAGAATATTCTAAGACACATAGGTAGATAATTCAGCACTGTAAAGGGCTAAAAAAAACAGTATCAGATGAGGCTGAAAACATCTTGTATGTCACAATACCTTGGGATTTGGGCAAAGCTGGGGAACTGTAGGGAGCTACAGAAAATGCTCCCTCCTCACTTCTTTGGTTGCTAGGAGAGGGATATTGTCCTCTCAAGGAACTGGACCTGCTGTCCAATATCTCACTCTCTCCTAAGGTGAGAGAGTGACTTACATGACTAGCATATTTAGAAAAAGAACTGGGCATATGGCCCTCGGTCCCTTTTCTTGGGAGCCCGACAACTCTCAGAAAGCACATTTGTACTCCATCCTTTCAGGCAAGAAAAAACACCCTGCTCAGCCAAGAAGTCTGTGGTGACCTCTGCCTGTGACCAGGTAAGTCTGTCTCCTTCCGGGGTTCACACCAGGATGCCCACGGCTGCTGCCCACCTAACCCACATTCTCCCCTAACTACTCCGCTCCATCCGGAATGGCTAGGATGTGCGCATTTCCCTACTGCTCGGAACAGTCCTGGGCACAGAGGAGGCATCTAGTTAATGATTTCATTTTCATGAGAACAAAACCCAGCATAATTTGTTCTTATAAGTGAGCTAACATTCTGCTATTTGTTAATTCTCCTCAATCCTCACATTTTCTTTTCTGGAGGCCTCTGTAAGTGTAATAAGCATCCGAATAAAACGCAGTGGAAACAGAAGACTACATAGGAAAGAAAATTCTTCTGAGGATATATTTTATGCTCAAAATGTATAGTCACTACAACCCTATGAAGTACGTACAGACATCTTTATTTTACAGATAAGGAAACAGAGGTAAAAAGGGGTTAAGTGACTTGCCCAAATTCCCCTATCCAGTAAGTTCAAGTTTGAAGAGGGGTTCAAAGCTTTAGGACCCACACTCTGAGCCCCTTATCTTATGCCTTTTGTCTCCACCACGTCCCTGCTCTAGTTGAGGCAAACACTTTTCTGGATGAAAGCAGTCGCTCCTTACTATCTTCAATCCAGCCTCAAACAGGCAGATGATATGCCCATCATCGATATTTTTTAGATTTAAAAGAGGTGTAAAATCTCAAAGAAAACTCTGAATTTAGGAAAGGATTCCACCAATAAAAAAATTTTTACAGAATTTTATTTTTAGGCATATTCTTAAAACTCTTTTTAATTACTTCTTAACTCTTTATAAAAATTGTGATGGGGTTTTCATAATAAATGATCGCTCGTGAGCAAAAGATATTCTGTTATAGTTCTCATTTTTCAAAAGACTAAGCATATTCTTCAGCATATTATTAGTGATAAAATGTTGCAGATGGTTCCAGAAATATGTTTAATTTTAAAACTCAGTAGGGCACTGAAATCTAATTAATGTTCTTGCTAAATGTGACTTCAGAGAAGGCCAAGCTATGAGAAATTAAGATTGATCTAAGCTGCAATTTGGTGGGGTTTTTTTTTTTCTCGTTTTTCTGCACTTCCTCCCTTGACTTCTTGAAAGCATAATCCTTTTCTCCACCAACAGGAAAGAATCAAATAATTCAAGCCAACCCACGAGTATAACAATATACACTTTGCCATGAACAGCCCTGCTGAGATCTAGCCTAGGTCTCGCTACCTTTCATTTTTACAATTATGAATTATCAGTTAATCACTTTAAGAAGTAGTTATTCTCTTTTGTAATGGCACACTTTGGTATTCTAATGCTTATCATATATATAAATTATTTTAAATGCTACAAATTCTCACATGTGAAGACAAAACACATACACACAATTTTAAGAATCATTAAGTATGCTGTTCTTTCCCCTATAGCAAAAAACAAAAATGATACACTTGGGAAAAACTCCCAGGCCACAGATTTTAAAAATTATCTATCAGTAGCTTAATCAGGTTTAAATGTTAACTCCATGATACCATCTGCTCATCTATACAAGCCTTGAATGCATATTAATGTCTTTTCCCCCTGACTTATGAATCTATTATAATTCATGGATAAAATATACTTTATCACCAAACATGCTACAGTTGACTATTTTAGAACTTATTCTAACACAAGAAGTAACTGAAAACACATGCAATAAATGTGAACTTAAGTGCTCTAGAAAAACAGGTTAAGGAAATCATCTTGCCATCGACTCAATAACGCAAACTAGAATACAACAGCCAAGTTAGAATTTCAAACCACAAGTTTCAACAAACTCAGCATATCCAAAACCACCTCCCTAACCATGCTGCTATTATCCTTCTCTTCCCTAACACAAATCAACAGCATCACAGCCCACTAAGTCAATACAACTAGAACCTTCAGTTGTTTCCAGTCTTCATTTTATCTTCCTTCTCATATCCAAAGTACATTCTGCTGGTCCCATCCATGTCTCTTGCTTCCATCATGCCCTCAGCCCTAGTTTAGGCAATCCTAATTCCTAGATGGAATCAGTAACTCCTTATGAGTAGCCCTGACTCTTCAATCCATCCTCCACATTGCTATCACAAATTTTAAAATGCATTCCAATTAAAAATCCCTTAACAGCTACCCATTATCTACAAATAAAGTTCCAACTTCTATATGGATGGCCCTTCACAATATAGCCCTAACTCACCTTCCAGTTTCACTTCCTGCTACTTTTATGATTTAGCCGCACTGAATTATTTGTCATTCCCAAAACACAATGTATCTTCATGCCTCTTTGACCAATGTTTGCTATTCATCTGCCTGTGATGCTCTTCCTCATCACCATTTAGCAAAATCCTATGCACTCTTCTCAAGACTCAGACAAATTTCAGCGGTCTGGAACCTTCCAAATGCCTTCACGCCCCAAGCAAAATTAACTGCTTGCTTAGCATTTCATAGTGTTGACTAAGGACTCGGTTGTTCTGGGTTCAAATCTGAGTCTTACTGCTTCTTATTTGTTTCATTTAGGGCAAGTTACTTAACCTTTCCGTATCTTTGTTTCCTTCTCTATAAAATGAGAATTATTATTATTGTTACAGTATCTAACACCTACATTTTAGCTGGCTTAAGTCATATTATTAATATTAAAGTATGAACTCCTGGGTACAGGAACCGTATCATATATTCCTCTTCTACTTTCATCACCTAAAACTGCGGCTGGTATATAAGAAAAGTTCAATAAACATTTTAAAGTTATACATAATTTACATGAGTAAAGAAAGACAAGTAAACGACATCGTGAAGCAATTAATAGTATTCTGTGGTTCTGGAGGTAGAAGGGGTAAGAAGAATGAATATAAATGGACACACCAAAATCATAAATAGTTTTAATAGCAGTTCAATCATTATAATACTGAAGTAACCAGAAGTGAGTTATAATAGTATCTCTTATGTAGCATAATGATAGAAATGATATCATTCTTCCATGCTGTTAACACTGTTCAAAGTGCTGCCAAAGGCAGAACTACTAATGTTAGATGTCTATACAAAAATGATATAAAATAACAGTGTTGCCTTTATACACAGACATCTTACTTTTCAATTTTTATTCTGAAATATTTCAAACCCACAGAAAAGCTGGAAGAACAGTACACCATATACTTATACATACTTTAGCAAATCTACCGATTATTACATTTTGCCTCATTTCATCTATTTATATTGGGGTGGTTTCTGTTTTTACTTTTTGTGTTTTGGCTGATCTGTTAGAAAATCACAGACATCATGAATATTTCATCTCCAAAAAGTTTGAGTATGTATCAACCCACAAATAAAATCATATTTCATATATAATCAGAGTACCACTATCGCACCGAAAAAACTTAAAACTAGTTTATGACTACCTTCATTATTACCTAATAAACAATCCATATCCCAAATTCCACACCTGCTGTAAAAGTGTCCTTCATAGCTGTTTGTCTGTGGGTTGGATGGGGAGACTCAAAATCTAATCATGGGTCAAGCGCTGCGCCTACTGGCCCATCTCTTTACTTCCCTTTGCTCTGGAACAGTCCTCTGGCCTTTTTCTGTCTTTCGTGACACTGACATTTTTTTAAGAGTCCAAGCCACACTATCTGGATCAGTCTGATCATTTCTCTTACATTTTGACAGGAATATTACACAGGTGATGTTGTATCTTTCCCATTGCATCGCACCCAGAGACATATCATGTCGATCTGTACCACTATCAATGATGTAACATTTGATCCATTGATTAAGTGGTATTTTTCCAATTTCTCCATTAAGTAACAGAGAACTCCCCTTTTATAACTAATAAGTAATCTGTGTGGTGCACTTTGAGACGATGTGGACACTCTTTTCCTTAACAACTCTATTCAGTGATCTTATCATCCACATGCCTGTCTGAATCAGTTCTGATTCTGATGATGGTGAAATGATGTATTTTTTTATACTTCTATGATTCCTTCTATATTAAGTGACTTTTTTTATTAAAATGTTTTTCCTTTCTAGCTCCTCCCCACCTTTTCATATCACTATAGTACAAAGAATTATTCTATCAATGTTATAATACTATAATCTTTTATCATCATTCTTTTTGAAGCTAAAATTGTCCCAAATTTGGTAGAACTGCCTCTTATTTGGCTGAAGATCTCTCTCTTCAAGTGGATCCTTGAGACATACCCTTTCTGGCACAAAATAATTGAGATTCACTTTATAATTTTTCTACATAGACCTTCACTAGCCATTTCTTTCCGAAACAGTGGCTCTTTTTCATGGGAATGGTATTCAAGAACTAAGATCTGGGTACTAGATATGTGCATCACTGCAATTTTTAAAATCATATGGGAGATCCTACTATAAGACAATTCTTTCCTGAGAAAGTCAGAACAACATATATCAAAAGGAAAATGACATAGAAGTCTTAATCTCTATCCAATACTCCCTTTTCTGTCTCTCCATTACTTCCACTGACTACAAATTGGTATGTTGTGTACTTTTCTTCCCAGGAGCTGTTTTCAGGAAAGAACTGATCTTCCGTTTGAAATGTGCGATCTGATACTTGGTTGTTTTAAATTGCTGTCCCCCCCTGAGTAAGGACTGGCCCCTCCTATTGGGGCAAGGGAGTGTAAGGATTAAAACTGGGACCAATATCTTCTTTGTTTCTTCTCAACCTCAGTGAGCTGAGACTATATTTTTAACCCTATGGAGGACTAGCATGTACTTAACAACTGTCTAAAAGAGGGTAAAGGGGTCAAATAGATGGTGACAGGAGACTAAACTTTGGGTGATGAGCACACAATGCAATATACAGATGATATAATATAATATTGTACACTTGAAACTTATATAATCTTACTAACAAATGTCACTCTAATCAATTTAATTTAAAAAAAAGAAAGAAAAAAGAACAACTGTTGATCATGCATAGCATTAACTTCTATCTAGTCCAAGGCTCTTCCTACTATTAACATGATTAATAATCACATAAAGGCTAAACATACACAAAATGCATGGATGGATATTAACTAGCCTTCTCCTCTAGAATAAGACATCTTAGAACTTTAAGTTCAAGTCTTCAGTTGCTTTTTTTGTCTCTCCTATCAGAATGTTAGGATGCATGACCGACGGTGAAGTTGACCAGAGCCACGCACACCTAGACCTCACCAGCAGAGGTCAGGATTGGACAAGAAGTACAAGAAGGAAAGCGTCCAGTTTTGACAAAAGTAACACTGAAAAAGTCTATCGGTCATATATTTTGAGTAATATTTCCAACCACAGAAAATTAAAATATAGTTCTGAAAGATATAAATGGGCTCCAATTAGTTTGTAAGCCATGCAAGATATTGTGCCACATACAAGAATGGCTGAATCCATAAAAATTCATAGGTTTTTTTTTACATATCCTTTCCTCCTTATTAAAAACATCAATAAGCTGAAAGAAACAATATGATCCATTATTAATATTATTCTCTGCAGAGTAAACATAATAAGATATTTGTTATGTTTATTTGTTATAAATGCCTGTTTGGGGGAACCCACAGCACTTTGCAAATATCAACACTAATCCTCTTATAAGGGACTGCCTACTACTATCCTTGTTATAAACAGAGAACCGCTTTATGTAAAATAATACACTGGCAAACCTGGAACAAAAGCCATGATTACTTGACTGCATTAGTGCACAAGTCTTCCCAAATGACAAGAAGTGCATGCTTCGTGTGTATGCTTTGTAAAGATTAATAAACACTTGTAGATTTCAGCAAGGCTATCATTCCACTGATTTTATTCAATGAAGTCATACATGTAGAATTTATTAGTTTCCTACAAATGGCCAGAGTTTGGCAGTCACTGAAGAATACATAAACTAAAGTTAAACCAGAAAAATTGGGAGAAATCTTGATAAACTAAAAAATTTCTAGCCTTATACTGCTTTGCATGTGTCTAAGTTCTCATTCTAGTTTAAAGAAACCAAAACTGTAAAAGGCAGACCATGCAATATGAGTGCAGCTTATGTATGAAAGGCATAATGGAATCTCAATCAGCAGCCTCAGAATCCTGCTCCTCTCCCAAGAAAAGACTGGCAAAGGAATGTAAAACTGTGTCTCATGTTAAACCATTACGGTGTATGTAGGTCACTTTTTTAGTGACTTCCTATTATATTAAACTCTTCAAACAACCAATTAACTATAAGCTTGATTGCACTATGTAGCAGACCTTTTATTGCACAGGCAAATATCTTTAAAAAACAAATAAAAAATTTGTTAGCATCCCTCTACTAGCTTTTTTCTTATATTTCTTCTTTTCTTCATTGTCTCATTTCTTGAATCCTCTATATCACACTGGTTCCCAGACTGCTGGACTTTCAGGACAATGGAGAGAGAAGTCAATATTGAGTCGCCAGATTTACATTTTGCCAAATATGGATAACTTTTGTTACACCTTTCAATTCTTCTCTGATTTCTCAAACAAAACACATTTAATGCTCAAAAGGACAATCTCTGCCAGTCTTTAAATCAACATATTTAGTTCTAATGCACTCATTACATCTATTTGGTCATTCATTCAACCACCATTTAGTGCACACATACTAAGTACAACTGCTTGAGGTTCTGGGGATACAGCAATGAACAAAGCAGGTAAAACTCCCTCATAGAGAGTACATCCTAGCGAGGAAACGGGCAAACAAACAAACAAAAATAAGTAAAATAAGTAAAATACTTAGTGTGAAATAATGTTAAGTGCTACAGAGAACAATAAAGGAGGGAAAGGAGTAATTAATCATAACCTCTCGGTTCCCAATTTTAGATATGATGGCCAGAGAGGGTGTTTTTCTGAAGGTGACATGTCAGTAAATACATGAAGGAACTGAGATTTGTCACTATCAGGGGGAAGAGCACAAGAAAGAAAGCAGCCAGGGCAAGGGCCTGGAAGAGGGAGTACGGCCGGCATGCCCGAGAAGCACTACGGAGGCCAGGGCGTGAGCAAGAGAAAGCAGGAGATAAGATGAGAGACTTAACAGAAACCAGGTCACGCAGGGCTTTGCAGGTCATTCTAAGGGCTCTCCCTCTTACTGTGGATAAGATGAGGCGCCACCACAATGTTGCGATTAGGGAACAACATGATCTTACTTATTTTAACAGGATCACTCTGGCTCTTTTGGTGAACAGATAAGAGCGGGGAGAGAGGGGTCAATGGCAGCGCAGGGAGCTGGAGGCTCTGGAAGAGAGGTTTCTGTGGCCCAGGTGGCAGAAGCAGAGCTGGTGAGGCGTCATTGGATTCTGAATACATTGGGAAGGCAGAGTTCACAGGACTGCTAACAGAAGAAACGTGGGGTATGAAGGAAAGAAAGTCGGAAGTAACTCAGAAGTTTTCACGTATAACTGCAGCCTGTTTAGGGTGAACAACTAGAAGAGTGGCATTCCCATTTACTGAGACGGGGAAGTCTGCTAACAGGATGGATTTGAAGAGAATAACAGAAACCTCAGTTTGAACATTTCTTAGACATCCAAGTGTATACATTAAGTCAGACATCTAAGTCTACATAGTGAATATATATACACAAATACACAAGTCTAGGGTTCAGGGAGCCAAGTCATCAACACGCAGCTGGCATTTAACAGCAAAAGACTAGATGAGATTACCATGGAAGAAATACAGACAGGAAAGAGAAGTTCAAGGCCAGAGCCATGGGACACCCCAAAGTGTAGAGATCAAGGAGATGACAAAGAACATGCAGAGCAAACTGAGGATGAGCAGCCAGTGAGGAAAGAAGGTGAGGAGAGTATTGAGTTCTGAAGGCCAAGAATGGAGAAAGTGTAAGAACGAGACAGGAACGAACCAGGTCAAATGCTGCGGGCAGATCAAGGGGAAGATTGGGAACCGACTACCCAATGTAACAGCAGAGAGGTAACTAGAGACCAAGGAAGAATTGCAGGAAAGAAATGGAAAAGAGTACACAGGCACCTCTTTCACGAGTTAGGGCAACAGAGCACGCGGTAAGGAATCCGGGCAGTAGCTGAGGTGGAAGTGGGGTCAAAAGATTGGTTTGCTTTTTTTCAAAATGGGAATAAGAACAGATTTTACTCTGATTGGGAACAGTCAAGTAGAAAGAAAAAGACTTCAGGAGAGAGAAGAATGACCCTCAACAAGCAGCATCCGTATGCACAGGAAGTAGAGCTTTGGGCACAGATGACGACAGGTGGGTAGATGCGGCTATGAAAGCCTGTGGAAGCTCTTCTGATTGCTTCTATTCTTATAAGAAATAAGACACAAGAACATTAGCTGAGGATGGAGAAGAAGGTGCTGGAGGTCGAGGAGAGAAGAAAAGGTTGCAGTGGTTAAAACGGGAGCAGACATTCACTCAGGAGAGATGGGAGGATTTCCACGTAGCGCTCATGCTCCTGAGGTTGCGGCCATGAATTAAAGGTAAACCAGTGGGCATCAGTGTGAGTCTTTTCCTAGTTGCACTTAGTCCTGCAGGGGCAGGCACTGCAGCAGCAAAAAGCTGGCTTTCACTAGGGCTGTAGATTAGCCCAGAAGAGGCGAGAGAGGTGAGGGGAGGTGTAGGTATATGCGAGTGACTGTGCCGTTCCAGTCTGAGCTGGGAAGAGAGAAAAATGACGATGTCAGTGTGCTGAGGGATAATAAAACAGTGGTGGTATCAGCGGGGTCCAAGGATTAGTGAAATCAGGGTATTAGACAAGAGAGAGAATGGTCAGAGAATGCAAACAAATCCTTATGCTCCCATTTCAAAGAAGACTGGTAGAAATTCATCAGAGGCAGAATTTAGAAAGTGGTCACTGTTATCATCACTTCCTTATCATTCATTCCTTAGCCATGGGAAGCTGCCTTCCCCACCACAGCACTACCATCTCATTTCACTAATACTGTGCTCCCGAAAGCCACCAATAACCTCCCACACATCGCCTCGCTTGAGCTACCTCGGTCCCTGAGCACAGCGAGCGTGCCCAAGGCAGAAACTATGTCTTAATTGATCCTAATATTCTAGGCAGCACTTAGTCCAGCACAACGCAGTAATGCAGCTACTAAAAGAAATTCTTTTGCCAAAACATCAATGTTGATGACACAGAGAAAATCAGGCATTTACAAGAGAATTCAATTGCAGGCGGTACCTACAGGGGTTTTTATACATGTAAAATGGCAATTTTGTTTACATCTCAAAGTTATGCTACGGTTTTTTATCTTAAGAAAATTTGATTTTAGAAAGTTTCTAGAAGATTTTTAAAATTCCAGTTCTATCTCTATTATCTGAAACTCAGCCTCCTTCCCCATCAAATATAAACAAACTGAGATAATCACAAGCAATAGCCTCCCTCTCATTCTAAAATTTATTTTCAGTACAGAAAAAAAATAGAGAAGGGACAGGGGGAGATTCTGAGTAACTTTAAAACCTTCAGTCCCCAGTTCTCATGCATACCCAGCCGTGGAACCAGCTCCCCAGACAACTACAGTGAAGAGATGGGAAACGGGCTACCAAAAAAGGTGACAGGTTTAACATATATGACTTCTCCAAGCATCCTTTTTTGACTACAGCAAACTAACTTGGTTGCTGTTGCGTGTGGGAAAGCTGATTAAAACCTCATGGAACAGCTGTGTTCCAAAGAGCCACCTCTCTAGAAGGACACTTTATTAGCCACAGGGGCAAGAGGATCACTTGTGAAGCTCTTACGGATCACCTGCCCAGGCTCCCCCACAGGAAGGCTGGCTCACAGACTGCGGTGGGTCCCCAGCAGCCGAGCTCTCTGGAGACCCCGCCTCGGGAGCGCACCTAGGCTGAGAACCACCTGTCCCGAATGCAGGCCTTCTCCCGAAGTGCTACCTGTCCTTTCCTCAAGTACCTAGCAGAAGCCCCAACAAATGTCTCCTAAAATTACTTTACCATTAATTTCACTCCTTTCTCACAGTGACATATTTAGGGTCAAATTCTAATAGTGACTTCCTCATTTACATTTAATATGGCACTCAAAGTCATAAAGGCAGTGGGTTTTATTTTCCTGACAAACACAATTCGTCCGTAACTGTTAAGTAAGTGCAGAGCTGGCCTTACCCGTTCCACAGCTGCATTATGATAGGGCAGTTCTTCCTCACTGCAGAGAAAAAAAACGGGACATGTGAAGTACCTGAAATCACAGAGAACTTTGAAAACATTACAACGATAGGTGTAAGCATTCATTTGTCATCACAAGAGTTACACAGTTTCTGTTCCACCGAGTTCAATACAAAACACTTAGCAATCTGTAACCACATGTCCCCTATCTTCAAATCTCTAGACAGCACTGTCTAATAATCTCTAGCCACATGTGACTATTTAATTTTAAATGTAGATTAAAATTAAACAAAATTTAAAAGTCAGTTCCTCGGTCTCACTAGCCACAGTTCAAGTGCACGATAGGCAGACAGAGGTCACCATGGGTGACAGTACAGGCACAGAAAGAGCATTCCCACCAAGACACAGAGTTCTACTGTACAGCACTGCTCAGACCAGGAGACAGCAACCTTCGTCTGTAAAGGCAAATCTTTAAATAGTAAATATTTTAGGCTTTATGGACCATACAGTCTTTTTCATAATTACTCAACTCCAGTGTTGCATTGTGAAAGCAGACACAGACAAGATGAGAACTGAGTGTGGTATTGTTTCCATAATATTTTTTACAAAAACAGGTGCTGAGATGGGTTTGGCCTGCAGGCCACCGTTTGCCAATCTCTACTCTAGACTATCACCTCCACTCTCCAGCTCCAACCATGGCCTATAATAAATGATTGTTTTTAAAAATTTGTATAAGGAAATAAAACTGCCTCAGATATATGAATTAAGAAAAAAACTTCGATGTTTATTCTGTAAATACAGAAAGCTTCATTTGTCAAAACTTCAATGGGGATGGTTTTTTAGATGTACAATAAAAGATCAAATTTACTTTTCTGACATGGTAATTTTGTGATATCACCTAATATAAAATATACTGAAACTCTTGTATTAACCGTCAGCAATGTAAAAACAATGTGCTAGCCATAAACAAAGTTATGGGCTTCGAGTTGCTATCTCAGTAGTATTGATGTTTTGGCCATGATATGTACATATTCTTGAGACCAAATAAAACCACTTTCCAGAGTACAAGACATTTGTATTCAAGAGTCCGGTATTTTCAAAGGCACTCGTTTGCTACTCTGAAGAGCCTTTAGGTGAGCCAGGAAGCTGCAGCAACGGAACTGACAAAAGCTTAAGAGCTGAAAGTGATCTTAGATGGTCCAAACCCCTCATTTCATAGCACTTTCACTTAGTCACAGGCACTTAGTCTAATGTAGATTTGTTTAGCATGATCTAACCCAGTGGGTTCAAATTAAGATCAATGAGATCTTCAGACTGTGCAGAAAAGGTTAAAAACTCAATTCTCAAAAAGACAAGAAATTTTGAGGATTAAATTTTAAAAAGCTTTTTTTTTTTTTAACATAAAGTGTCCACTCACTTTTATTCATGTGACACTGTGTTGTTGTTGTTGTTGTTGTTTTATAGCTTTCATTATGCTATTAGTCTAAATTTCCCTAACTTGCAATCCTGATTACTAGGGCCAATGATGTACGACTGGTACAGGATATAACTTCTGGTTTAAAAGTGCACCTATCCGTTCTTCATTGACCGGCAGAAGAGGGCTTGTAGACACTGCTGGAGTGTACTTCCTAGGTGATTAGGTCAGCAGGGACAGCTGGAAGGAATAAGAACATTTGGCACCCTTTGTGCACAGCAAGAATGGCATTTCTGGGTGGGTGGGCTGCCCTGGGCAAGGGCAAACTTTTGTACAGCTGATTTGAGCTGATACTGACACATGTTAATTTGAACATTCTTAACTGTAAATGATGTGCCATCTATGGCTGCCGACCACAGGACAAGTTCTTTGAAGTGGCTGGTTGCATTTCTTTGGTCTCTTATTTACTAAACAAGACTGACAGACCTACTCTAATTGTGCCTAGTCTCAACCCTGAATCAGAACCAAGTTTTGCACTTGTCTGTGGAATGAAGCTGATCATCTGCTCAGGCCACACAGCCTGTGTTGGGCAGGTCCTGCAGAATGAACTGCTTTGTGAAATTCAAGATGAGACAGAAATGCACACAGCACGCTCCTCCACCTTAACCTCAAACCATGCTATGGAAACCATGGGAGAAAGAGATGCCAGAATATGCATGCAACCAAGGTCAGCCTTAGGCAAAATCCAGGATTGGTTTTGGTCTTGGTTTTGGTCTTGGTTTTCCTCCACCCCAATACTTTACATCATTTCCTTTTGCTTGTTGCAACCCCACTAGAGTCTGGTTGCCTATGTAGCCCCCATCATGAGCTCCAATTAGTTATTGAGCTCCTTCTATATAAGATGTTTTTAATGTGCATTTATTTATTTTAAAATTGAGACATAACTGACGTATAACAATATATTAGTTCTAGGCGTACAACATAAAGATTTCATATATGCGAATGTTGTAAATATATGCGAATATGGTTACATTAAGTGTAGTTAGCATCCATCACCAAACATACTTAGGTTAGATTTTTTATTTTTTAACTCTTGATGAGAACTTTTAAGATCTACTCCCTCACAACTTTCAAACATACAAAACAGTACTGTGGACTCCAGTCACCATGCTGTACATACATCCAGGAATTATTACCTTATAACGGGAAGTTTGTACCTTTTGGCTACCTTCACCCATTTCCCTTACCCCTCACCTCCCACCTCTGGCACCCACCAATCTGTTTTCTGTATCTATGACTTTGTTAATTTTTTTAAAGATGCCACATATAAGTGATATCATACAGGATTTGTCTTTCTCTGACTCGTCACTTAGCATAATTCCATAAAGGTCCATCCATGTTGTCACAAATGGCAAGATTTCCTTTTTTTTTTATGGCTGAGTAATATTCCATTGAGTATGTACGTTTGAACGTATATGACACTTTCTTTTCCGTTCATCTGTCAGTCGACACTTAGGTTGTTTCCATGTCCTGGCTATTGTGAATAATGCTGCAATGGACATAGGACTAGAGATGATTTAATTTCCTTTCAAGAAATACCCACAAGTGGAATTGCTGGGTCATACAGTAGTTCTATTTTTAATTTTCTGCAGAGCCTCTATACTGTTTTCCATAGTAGTTGTACCAGTTTACACTTCCACAGCAGTGCACAAGGGTTCCCTTTTCTCCACATCCTCATCACCAACACTTATTATTTCTTGCCTTTTGGTAAGAAGCTTTCTAACTGGTGTGAGGTGATAGTTCTTTGAAGCCTTGATTTGCATTTCCCTGATGATTAGTGATGGTTAGCATCTTTTGCTGTTGGCCACATGGATGTCTTTCTTTGGGAAAACATCTATGCAGATCCTCAGCCCAATTTTTAATCAAATTGTTTTTCTTTTGCTATTAAGTTTGTCTAAACTTAGATTTACTTGAGTCAAATTATTAGATGGGTAGAAAGAGTTCTCAAGCCCTTGCCATCAAAACAGATATTCTTTAAAAACAAAAACACCTTTATTCTAGTTTTCGAATATTTATATAGTCGTAGCAAACTACAATCAGCTAAATCTTATAAATATAAACATTTTGATAAGTAATTGAAAATCTGAAGCTTGTAATTAAATTTATATTTTGGGTAGAACTTCTAATTCTTCTATTAATAACTTGTGACCTAAAAGCATTATCTATCTTATCCAAATACCAAGCATTCTTTGTTGAGCAAACTAGCAATGACTATTTTTGATGAAAATGTTTAAAGTTCTCTAACTTCTTAAATAAGCTCAATCTGTCTGTCACTCCATCACAGGCAAACCGACTGGGGCGGACCCCCCGGTTCCGAGTACCAAACAAAGACATTCTTGTTCCAGCATCGAGCCAAGCTGGTTTGGCAACAGATTTCATATTTATTGTGAAATCTGTTATAAAACCAAGTTAGTCCTGTACTGCATTTGCTAATTACTGTCATCCTTCTTCACATATCATAACAAGTAATTTAACTTACTAAGCCTATAATTAGGTATGAAGTCAGCAGCCCTCAGAGAAGGCTACAAAGTTAGTTTTTGCCATTGCATTGTATTGATATTGACACTGAAAACACAATTTCATTGGAGAACCAATCGAAATTGGAGAACCAAACTGCAAAGAACTAAGATAGCAGAAAGAAATACTCTTTCATCAAGGTGTGTGACAGCGAGCAATATCTAAATGTCCGGCCACGCGCCTTTCTTCCACCGCACACAAAACTCCGGTCTACAGTGACAAGTAATAAAAGCCATCAGCAGCCACTTCTGGAAAAAAGAGTTTTACTGAAGTAGGCATTGAAACAAAAATCAATGGCTTTGGTGAAATTTAATAAAGCCTAACATTACGCTAAAATGCATGTCTACGCTTCATTGTTTTCATTTGCGCTGCCTGCCTCAGAACTGCAACATGGAGTAAATAAAAAATTAGTCCGATAGTATGAGAACTGGTACCAATCGGCTTCGTTTTCAAAAAAGTGGAGAGCTTAGCTATATGAGTATATGTCAGTAGATGTGATCATTTCAAACAGGACCCTTTCTCTTTAGGCACTCCTTTCTCCCCTTTAATTTTCTTCCTCGGCATTTTGAAGCCTTCTTCTGGGTTTTTCTTATTAAAAATATAAGAGAGCAGGAACAGGCAGTATAATGCAGAAGTTCACAACACAAGCTATGCCGTAAGACTGCTAAGGTCCACGTGCCAGATCTGACACGTGCTGTCAGCACAACTGGGCAAGGTGCGAGACCTCTTTGCATTTCAGTTTCAACTAAACAAAAGGAAAAGGTAAAAAGAGTACCTACGCCAAAGAGATTTTGAGAGGAATAAGTAA
Organism: Pteropus medius; assembly: GCF_902729225.1. Taxonomy (NCBI): domain Eukaryota; kingdom Metazoa; phylum Chordata; class Mammalia; order Chiroptera; family Pteropodidae; genus Pteropus; species Pteropus medius. The sequence continues at coordinate 6,848,431 of NW_024344378.1, forward strand.
ATTAATCCATGTAAAGAGCTTGGAACAGTGCCTGGGATACAGTAAGTGCTCAATAAATATTACCTAACATTATTAAGATAAACTATTGATTGACTTTCCCCTCCACTAGTGCCAAATGGACCTTAGCAGAGAGGGTGAAAAACAAACGTGAAATAACTTAGTGTAATTTTTAGACTGCCAGATACAGGCTAGGTTCTTGGGCCAGGACCTAGTTCAGATTGTTTCAGGCAACAGGAAAAGAGAATTCAGGTAATTGTTAGATCTTTTTGGAATAAACAGATTTTTCATATATATTTTGTACTATATTAGACTATTATATAATTAAAACATCTTTTATAGTGGCTCATTCCCATCAGAAACACTTGGGGAAGTCAAAATGAGCTGAGTAGTATCCCACCTTCTGAATTGAAATCTGGGATAGATCCCAGAAATCTATTTAAAAAAAATTTTCCAAGCTGACTTTAATGTGCAGGCAAGTTTGGGGCGCACTGATCCTAACAGTGCTAAATGTTCAAATGCTGATTGCTAAATGCTAATTGTCCTTCAAAACTTCACTCATATATCTCAGATGTGCACATTAACCCACACAAATGTGTGATCACTTCCTGCCACATTTGTGGCCAAGCATGATTTACTTAAAAAAAAAAAAAGTGGAAGTGGGGGGTTAATTTAAGAAGAGTATTTTCATCATAGTTAGTTAAATACTGCTCTGTTAGTCTGTTGAAGTCCAAAATTTTCTAATTATAACTACTCAGGAGTACATTTTGAGTATTCTAATGCCATTAAGTATAATAATACCGCTCATTTGTCCAGATCTTTATATAGAAGTCTATCATTTTATTTCTTCAAGTCCTCTACTACACTGTAAAGTATGTAGTTAATGATTTCTGTTTATAGATGAGGCATAAAATGGTTAACTGAGCCCCGCAAAGCCACAGGAAGAGCACATATTCTCTAACTCCCAAACTGTTTGTCTGTTTGCTTGTTTTACCTGATAAAAACATGATACAACAAAATACTTACTAAATGGAAGAAAACTGAACAGAAAGAGGAAACAAGGTCTGAATACTGTAAGTTACTGCTATGAACGAACCATACAAGAAATTGTATTTTTTCCTTCAAATTTAATCATATGTCATAAAATAAAAATCTCTGGCCTTTTCCTATTTATAATAAATAAGGCTGAAAAAGAATATATTTGAATGAAAAGTAAGTTAATCATCGAATTGTATGGAACCAAACAAACTTTAGAGTTGAAGAGAAGTCTCCAGCCCAGGGGAGTCTCACCAAACAATGCCAGAACCAGACCAGGCAGATTCACACCATTTGCAGAATGTTTTTAAGAGTCAAAATCCTTTCAACCACTTTGTAGTGGTCTAGACCTCCCTCAGCTCATCATATAACAGACTCAGGATAAATGGAATTAATTTGAGAAGCAATAACACGAATACATTTACAACTATAAGGAAGATCAATGGCATTTCTTTTCATTGCCCGTTTTCAGGCTGCATAACACTAAAGTTATAACTGCTAATTATTTTCTAAATGCATTTGTGTAAAATGAAATGTTTTATAATTATTTCGGAAATACAAATTGTTATTCATTTCCATTTAATTCTGCTAAATTATTAATATAACTCATTTGTTGCACTTAATACTTACTAAAATACAACAAATAATAAAAATTGTATTCTTACAAAATAGTTTCATTTCAATCATAGAGGTTAAAAATGCCAGGAATTTAATAACAAAAAGTGTGCTGCAGGGCCAGTCCTGGAATCTTATTCACAGCAATGTTATTAAAAATAAAGAAAATCAATATAATAGGTGTCCACAGAAACATTATAATAAAAAAGTTAGCTTTCAATCACTGAAACTTACTGTAAAAAGCCAAATCTGTCCGTGACTTTGTAAACAAGGTAATCAGCATCTTCCCAAGGCTCAATCTCTGCACCTTCTCGTCCCTATAATAGGGGACAAGAAGGGTGTTATTGAGAATCTATAAAACTAAATAATTTTTTAAAATAAAAAGACCCCAAAAAATTATTTTTCATGTACTAACATAAAAACATTTATAGAATATTTATTTGTTTTAGAGTCAACTATTCCAATCATATTAAAGTACATCATCTTTCTTCCATAAAGTTAGGATATCATTTCATCCAGTTCCAGTACAACCTGTTAGGTTTTCTTTTCTGAAAATCTCTAGACTACAGATGATTCATGTAAAGCTTTATATCTTATATTTTGTCACAATGATGTTTTCTTGGGATATTTTGCATCTTCAGTAAGAGTTGGAAATGAGGCATTGTTTGCGTTAATTAACTTTTAAAAAAACAACTATTTTTGCATATAATCACTATTTCCTAGTTACAAACTTTGGAAGATACTGTATGTCAACAACAGCTGACATGCAGCTAAGCCTTGATCAGATTTGGGTTCCTGTGAGAACCTGGGAAGGAGGGAGCAATGGAGAATAAGAAAACTACTCAGCAATGAACTGCAGAACTTTAAAGTTCTAAAGTGAACCTGTTTTAGAAAAAAAGTATTTCTTGTCTTTTCATCCAAACTTCGCAGAAGAATGAGCTATCAGCTTTGTCTCTTCATTTTTATATCAGCTCTGACACTATCCTGCCAAGGTCAGAAATGATCTCCCATTGCCAAAACCGGGGGGGCCTGCTTCAGCCCCTGACTAACGGATTTTTTCGGTGCACCTGTCAGTGTGGCTCACTCCCTATTCCTGAGTCTTCATCATGCCATGCCACTCCTTGTCCCTCTCTAACTCTTCTTCTGATGGCTTTTTCATGGGTGCCTTTCACTGTATGAGTGCCCGGAGCTCTGTCCTCAGTCACTGCTCTCCCACTCTATCCTTAAGGCTAACCAGCACTGTTGGTGCAAGAACCCCAAATGTCACTGTCTATACCAACCACTCAAATTTCAGACTCAATACCCAACTGTCCTGTGGACCCCTCCATCTGAGTATGTTTTATAATAGTCTGCTCATGTGTTCTCCTCCGAATAGGCCGGGAGCTTCTTGTGGGCATGGAGTGCTCTAATTCATGTCTATAGTGTGCATCCCCAGGGCCTGGCACGACACGTAGCCTGGTCACTAAGTGTTAGCTGCATGAAAAAAAAAATGCACGCAAGCATGAATGAATGATAGTTCTTATTGGTTTTAAACCAGTTAAGCAGTCAAATAAATTAATTAGGTTTTTCATGGACTACACTAAAACCTAATCACAATAATGGGAAACTGTCTCATGTTACAAACTACCAACTTAATAATGAACCTGGGAACATAACAAGTGAGTTGCACACTGCCTGTATGCTCCCTGGAAGCAGGGCACAGTCCAAATGGCCTTGTGTAATTTTATGCTCCTGTTATTCTCACAAATAATTAAAAATAACACATATGAAATTACATGCAAGTGATATAAAATATGACATTTATAAATAACTGCTGAGACTCATCGCAGACTTCGAGAGGTAAGGTAATAATGAGACAAGTCAACCATCGACAATTGTGATTTCCTAGGGCATCGAAAACCAGATTCCATAACTAATATAAGGATAAAATGCTAATGGAGGTTATATATAAGTGTATAAATTGAAATTTTCAGATCCAGGTTAAATTTTCAATAACACATATGAATTATGAATAAAATGGGTATTTAATTCTACATACTAACATATTAAAATATTTATTAAATACTTAGTATGAGTCAGGAACCTTCTAGTTATTTAGGATACAAGAGTAAATCAATAAAAGAAATTCTTACCCTCAGAGAGTTTACATTCTAGGAGTGTGAGCAGACAACAAAGTAATAGTATAATATATGGTACACAGACGTAGTAAGTGCTATGGTGAAAAATAAGGAAGAGAAAGGGGATACGGAGTGCAAGGGGTGAGGGGAAGTATCAAACAGTGTGGTAGAGATCTCACTAAGAAGGTATTATCTGGGTAAAGATAGGAAAGAGGTAAGGCAACAAGGCATGAGAATACCCAGGATATACGAGTTCTAGGAAGACGAAAAAGCCATTGCAAAGGCCCTGAGGCAGGAGCAAGCCCGGTGTGTTGAAAGAACAGCAAGAGATTGGAGCGGCTAGAGCCAAGGGAAGGAGGGAGAGAAAATTTAGAGATGAAGTCAGAGAAAAAAGATGACTTCAATGGTCACATGAAGTAAATAAACTTCTTCTGTAATTTAAGCTCTCCAAAAAGCAAATCCATTTCTATTTATATGTTTTTTTTTCCTAATAAAACTTAGTCAAAGAGTAAATATGAATACTTACTCTGTCATATTTAGCAACTATTTCAGCTCGCTCCTGGGCAAGTTTGAGTGCTACATCCTGGTCCGAATCTGTGGAGAGATCAAATTTAGACGAACTGTTATTTAAAGATCATAAAGTTAATTAATTATAAAACTAAGACGAAACAAATACAAATAAAACAATAAATCCATACTGCCTAAAATGACAAACCAGCAAAATGAAACCTAAAAGGATGAGTTAAGTATCTGTAAAAACAACCTTGAAATATCAATATATCTGCCATTTCATTTTATTTACGATATCCAAAAGAAAGCAAATTTATTTACATACCGTGAACTTAGGGGATATGATAAATCTTATCCCTCGAGAATCAACTTTGGATCCAATTTCATAGAAATGAGTATTAAAGGAAAAACTGACCTGAAAGCTCTAAGTTTTCAGATGAAATCCATCTGAGTGGATGATAAGAAGAACATTCAAGAAGGCTTTTAAAAATGAGGGTAATTTGTCCACAAAATAAACTAGTGTGATACACTTCAGGAGTTAAAAAAAAAATTCTTTCTCTTACATGATGAAAAATAATCATTTTTTCATTTAGCCTCTCAGGTCCTCCTTTATCGACTGCCCCAAATACTATAATAATCTCTAGTTTTACCCCCCACACACACACTCGCCCTCACACATACCCTTCTTTCTTATTATTACCACCAGGCATCTTTCAAAAAAACAAATCTGACAACAAAAGTAGAGATTCTAACATGAAACAGTAGGAATATGATTACACATCCCAAGTACCATGAATAAAAACAGAAGACCAATGACAGACTGTGTATATGGCATGTCTGATCAAGAAGCAAAAGGCAAGCATTCCATTAGAAAACTGGGCCAAGGGCATGAGCAAGAAATTCAGAGGAGTAACAACAGCAGCGACAACTATGTTTGTGTACCTACTAAGTGCCTGGCAGATAGCAAGATACTGCCAGGCAGCAGATTCTACTGTGAAGAACACTTTGCATGCCTTATCACATTTAATTCTCGCAACGACACTCTGAGATAGGTATCGCATTAACCCTATGACACAGATGAAAAAAAAATGGGGTTTAGAGATTTGAACCAACTTGTCTGAGGTCATAATGCCAGTTAACAGAAAAGTCAGATTCAAACCCAGACAGTCTTGACTCTATAGCCCATAATTTTAACTATTACTTTATAAAAGTGATTACTAAAGACCAGAAAAAGGACTTCCAATTAAAGATGGCAGACAGAACACACATTTTGATATCCATTCATCCTATAACCTCACTAAAATAACAGAGGGGTCCTTTAAATCCCCTCCCTCAAAGGCTCAGCGAATGGTGATTCCTGAGGACAAGGAAGGGTGGGGTTAAAAACAGGGAATTGATTAAAGGCATCAACTTCTTTAGAGTCGAAGGGATGTGTGTAGCAGAGGTTGGGTGCATAGAAGAAAACCAAATCCTCACCCCTCAAAGCTGGAAATCAACTGATAATGCCTAATGAATGCAGCAGGAGCAGGAAGTGACAATAGAGGCCCGTTCGCTCGCACTATGCAAGTAAACGAAAAAGAATCAGCTGGGTGAGCAGGGAGCTCTTACTTTTGTGGGGTGGGCAGAGAGGAGGAGAAGTATGGAAGTCCGCTATTTTTCAAAATAAGTTTTACAGACTGCTGAATCTTTAAACCAAGTATAGCTTTGATAAAAATAAAATCTAAATTTAAAAGCCAAGACATGAGGCAGGGCGGGGGTAGGGGGTCAAACCCATTAGAAACTAAAGATACACAAGTTTTAAAATATCCCTTTGCACCTATCTCAGACTGACCAAAAAATGCAGTTATATTACTCAGCACTGACAACAGTGTGAGGCAATGTGCAGCACCTGACACTGAGGTACTATAAAATGTGTAGTATTTATAAATGCATCAAATCTTTCCAGAAAGCAATTTGATAGATGCATCAAAACTCTTAAAAACAGACATATCCTTTGCCTCATAACTCTACTTCTAGGAATTTATGTCAATGAGATCATCAAACAAAGCACAAGGTTGTTTATAATAGCAAAAAGAGCAAAATGGAAATTTGTAAATTTTTAAAAGATTATTTGGTAAAAAATGTTTATGTCACTGCTTTTCTCAGTCAGACTATAAAGTGTCAATATGCTATCCTTTGGGAGGAATGTGAATAGATGATAGAATGGTTCAATAAAATAACAAAAATACAGACTAGCTGTTCAGATTTTCCATTGAACTAATGCCATCAAAAGGCTGGGAAAATAATATACATATTCATTTTCCTATTTTAGATGCATGAACTTTTGTCAATTCCATTTTCCCTCTTCTGTTGCCCAGCTTTAAAACATCATATTCACATTTCTACAAAAGGGTAGGGAAAGCAAGTCAATATAAATTAATATCAAGCTAGGAAACTTGACTATTCATTAAGTTCTATTTCCATTATCGAAACAGCTAAGCATGAATTTCTATGGTGATTAGGCCAAATTCAATTGATGAGTGTTTTCTTTGAACATATTTTATACCAGTCCTTTATCTCTGCTACCAGTTGTAGGAGTCTCAACTATATTTCCAACTTAACAACAAAATGTTTAAAAGTACAAAGGCAAGAAATGGAAATGGTATGGAGCTTGAAAGTGAAGATGCAAAGTAACCCAAGAAAACATCATTGTGACAAACTACAAGATAGATATAAAGCTTTACATGAATCATCTATAGTCTAGAGATATCCAGAAAAGAAATCCTAACTAACAGAGGTCGTACTGAAACTGGATGAAATTGTATCCTAACTTTATGGAAGACAGGTGATGTACTTTAATATGATTGGAAGAGTTGACTCTAAAACAAATAAATGTTCTATATCTTTAAATTACTTTAGGAATTCCTTATCCTTGTACTCTCTCATGGGGAAAAATTTTGTAATATTAATGAATATATTCTAAAAAGAGAGTAAATTTAAAGTCAAACTAATTTTATAAAAAATAGCCAAACCTGCTTCTTTGAAGAGACTAAATGTAAATATCAATCTTTCTCAACACTGAGTTTAGAGATGTCATTCAATAACCCATATTGTGAGACAATCACCTTTAGAGTAAGAAGCAGTATCTTTAAGCAGAATTTAGAATAGTTAAATTAAGTTTCAGAATGCCTGATCTCCAGTTGAGAACTTGGTTAAGAATTACACTCAAATACTCCCTTTGGTTTCATTCTGATAGCTTATTTAGAAATTCCATTGCAAGAACAAAGAGCTTGCCCTAAAACATTGACCACAGGGCTATCAACAGCTGTCTTGTGTCTGTTTCAAGTGTGCAGACTCTCAGACACCTATCAAACAAGGAAAGCTGTGTTACTTAGTACTTACATCACATGTCATTATCAAATTTTAAAAACCTACTACATTATTCAAGCCAAATTAAATCAAATTATTTTTATTGACTTTACAGCCACTATCACATGGTTTCAAAGTAAAAGAGGCATATTTTAAGCAGTAAGGATAAAAAGACATTTGGATTAAATAAACACTCTAGTATACAAGAAGACATCTCTGGACAAAAATTTATGGAAGCTATAGCATTTTAAGAAGCGTTTTAAAAACTAACAACTATAACATTTAAGACCTCTAATTCCATTTAAACCCAAGAACTTTTAAAAATCAAGTATCCTTCTGAATTACATTTTTTAAAAGCAGGCATTATAACTTATCCACTAAGTTAAACCCCAAATTCTAATGAATGATTCATTTAGTTATTAAGTTTCAAATTCAATCCAATAAAACAAAATTGAAAGCAGACCATTTTTCCTAGAGTACATTTTGAAAGATGAATGTTAAATATATATAAATCGACAATTTCAATTTAAAAAGTACGTTACCCTTTGTTAGATAGCCAGTCTGGCCTTGGGAATTAACAACAGCTTCAGTCCTCATACAGTAAATTTATCTATTCCAAGATTTCGTTATTATTTTAGAGTTCTCAAGCACACCAAGGGTGTCAGGTGTTAACTCACACATTCTGCAACAAACTGAAACAGAAAAGTGGAGGGCAGCTCTACTTTAAACTGTGTGAAACAAGCACAAGAAAGAAGTTTGAGATGCATTCTAAGGGGAAAAAAAGACCTTGCTGTGGTTACACAGACTACAGATATTCAAACAAAGATGATATTTGTTGAGGGTAAAAACATGTCTTTCATGCTACATCCCAAGTATGAACCACACCAGCCTACACCCAGCATTCCATCTCATAACAAACAGGGCTTTAAACAAGTGGCTTCAGAATATGCCTTAATCTTGTACTTCAAAATTAGCCACATTCTATGGCTTTTAATAAAACTTGTCATGGAGCAACAAAGAAAGTTTTTACTTAAAACATTAAACTAAAGCTAAGTAGGAATGTTCTTCTCCTCAAATATAGTTTATATCTTAACAGAATCTTAATGATAATTTTTATTGTGAAAAATTATCACATATTTAACATGTATTTGCATAGTTTCAGACACTATGCAAATACATGTTAAATTCCGGAAGGTTTTGGAAATTTTTAACACACCACACGTATACAAGTGAAACAAATGTTTTTTATAACAATATGTACAGCTACCGTAGGATGGCACTGTGAAAATTTCTATTCCATTCTACTTATTCTTTCCCCTTTCATCGCTTTCTCCTTTCTTTGAAATGGGTCAGGACCTACAATTTGGAAACCACCTTGCAAAAGTATCAGCCATGTTAGAGGCATGCTTATGAACATTAATTATACTTAACTGGACACTAAGAAATTAAGTTCATGCCCACCGTAAGCCAGTTGTAACAGTCAATAGAAGCAAAAGGTCTCAGAAGCTTAGAAAAAGGGGAAAATGTCAAGTCATACACCAAGGAGTGAGAATCAGACGGGCATCAAGCTTCTTATCAGCTAGAAGATAACGAAGCACTATTTTCGAAGTTCTGAGAAAAAAAAAAATCATTAACTTAGAATTCTATACCAACCCGAACTATCAATTAAGCATAAGGAAAAAATAAAAACATTTTTAGATATTAAAAGGTTGGTGACCTGAAGAATGACCCTCCCCCAAATATCCACATCCGAATCTCTGAAACCTGTAAATGTACCTTATATGGCAAAAGGGATCTGCAGATGTAATTGAGTAAGGATCTTGAGATGGAGAGATTATCCTGGACCATGCAGGTAGGCCCGATGTAATCGCAAGGTACTTTATAACAAGGAGACAATTAGGTCAAAGAAAGAAATAGGAGATGGGATGATGGACAAAAGAGGTTGCAATGATGTGAGAAAGGAAGGAGTCTGAGCCAAGGAAAGCAGGAGGCCCCTCCAGAAGTTAGAAAAGGCAAGGAAATGGATTCTCCTCTACTGGCTCCAAACCCTGCTGACGCCCTGACTTTACCCCAGTGAAAGTGATTTCAGACTTCTGGCCTCCAGAACTGTAAGAAAAATTTATGTTGTTTCAAGCCAGCAAGTGTGTGATAATTTGTTACAGCAGCAATAAGAAACTAATACAAGGGTTCAAAGTTCATTGCCTTGCGATGTTTCTTTTAGAAAGAATTTGAGCATATATTACAGAAAAACAAAAGAACCACCAAAAGAATCGACAAAGACGCTCTAGTGTCCAAAGTTAGTCAGGCTCCACAGCGACTCTTCTCAGCTAGGCCTTGACCTTGGCCTCGCATCCCTCACCTGCCTAATCCAGCTGTAGCAAGAATCCTGCTAAGTCAGTTGAGCAAGAGTTCCCCAGCCCGCACCTGTGATATCTGATCATCCTGGCCTGCCTTTACCAAGAATCCTGTTAAGTCAGTTTAGCAAGAATCCCCCTACCCTTGACGTCTCCTCTCAGTAACTGTGCATCCACCGAATTCCTTACTCCACTAGTTGGCTAGGAATCCATCCCCACGTGTCCTTATTTGTATTTGGCATTGAGCCTGATCTCTCTTCCCTGTCATGACAGTCTTAGTACCTATTGCAATAGTTCTGGATAAAGTCTTCTTTACTGTTTTAACAAGTGTCAGAATAATTTTTTCTTCAACAGAATCAAAAAGAGAGGCAGACACAGGATCCATGAAATCTCAGGAAGCTAAAATTAGACATTTCAAGATGCTAACTCTGCAGCTGCCTAGAGAGCAACCAGCTTACATAAGAATAAGAAATACAAGGTATCTTCAATAAGAAAACAGAGTCTAAGCAACAAATAAGACCATGGATATTATTAGCAACACAGTAAAAGCATACATATAAAAGACACCAAAAAGAGGGTTAGAGGACTATTAGAAATCTCAGAACGAGCAAAGCAGAGAGTGACAGAATTCAGTCCAATATGAAGTAACAGACAAAGAAGCATGGCTGTGAATTTGGCAGCATATGGAAAAGTGAATTCATTTGACCTTGACACTTTCGACATTAGGATTATATTTCCTTCCTACATAACTCATCATAGTATTTGAGACTGAAATAAATGACACTGACATTATGATGATTATGTAAAAATTTCATTGGCTTTTAATGTTCATAATCAACAAAGTATCTAAAACTAAACTCTGATCTGCACACATACACATACCTCCCTCCAAACGTAAGCCTCTTTCCTAGAAGCGCCACTGTTACCTACCAAAAATACTCTCCACACCATACAAGAATCTGCATGTATGTATGCGCACACACATATATCTAAACCCCCTTTTCTATTCAAAAACTAGACTCATTCTATAAGTACTTCAGCATCTTACTCTCTTTTGCTTAACAACACCTACAAATCTCCTCAGTAACCTGCCAATAAAGGTTTAGCAACTGGTTCTTGAAGGGAAGAAGAAAGGCCGTGAGAGACTTCTCTGGTTTGTGACATCTGCCAATTTCCATGCTGCGATACTTCCGCTATGGTGGCCAATACCAAGCTACCAAGGTGATGTCACTGAACAAAGAGTTCAGTCTGGTTCCAATATATCAATGCATCTACCACTCCCTTTTTCACAGCTGTAAAGTTTCATAATGCATTAACATAGTTTATTCAAAAAGTCCTCTCTTAGGAATCTGGACTAGGATAAATTGAGAGAATCAATTTGTAATGGGAGTTAGATGAAACATCAGGAGGTAAAGAGCATAATAGGCAATGGTGACCAAAGGCAAGCTGAAAAAATGAGGAAGCAGAAACTTCCACCAAGCTGAGAAAAAGCAGCTGTTGCAGAGAGGAAAACAGTACCTGATACACAGAGCAAAGCAAAGTCATAATCGGAGAGACCTTTTAGCCCCAAAAGAGCCAGCCCATCCCTGAAGCTGCTTCATGCATCAGTTCTTGATGGCTTTCGTTTCCAGTTCAATGTACAGTATTCATATAGCAAATGCTTTTTCTGAAGTAATTTGAATAAGTTGCTCATGTCTATGACTTGAGTTCCTTAATTCCATTTCATCTTTCAATCAAGTGCCTAAGCAATGGTTTCAGTTTTTTGGATTACTTTCCCAGTATACCATGGACTAAGATACACCAAGAATAAAGATTTTTTAATAGTAAAATCTTACTAGGCACCACTGCTAAAAACTTGAGCCTTTATTTTGCCATGCTCTAGATCCAGGCTAGAAAGAATGTTCAGAGGAAGAATAAGCAGAACTAAGCAGATCAACAGCAAAACATAACTAAAAACAAACTAAATAAAGGAAGGTACACCAGTCACAAGAAAACCTGAAATATCACTTATTTAAATTGGTCATTCTGTGCAAGATGAAATTAAATTTGTGCACCTAAACGCTACGTAGACCTGCCCTCCCCTTGAGAAAGCTGTTTCTGAAATAGCATCCCAGGATACCGAGATAGCCTAAGCCGGAAGCACCATCTGTGGCCCTGCCAGAAGAACTGATCCAGAATCCCCTACCCGCTTTTTTCCCTCCATGGGGGCTGCAGGATGGGTCTGTAATCCAATGCTCCTTTGCGCTCCAGCCTAGTCCCATTTCCATCTCTTATAACTCAGCTAATTCCATGTTGAACAGGTCTCATCAAAAAATGCATAATCTCAAAAAGCCATTTATCTCCTTCCTTCCCCCAACAATGTAATAATCTTAGAAACATCATTTGGCTTCCTTTCCTCTTTCTCATGTTCACTTGGGAACAACACAACAACAAAAGATTCTGATCATAGCTGCAATTATAAAAACAGTATAAATAATCAAGATCAAGGAGTAGATAGTCCAAGGCCAAAAGCTAAGCACGTGAAAGAACCAGTGCCATAAACGCAAAGTCCTCAGAAATGCCCAGATCTCTTCAGCAGAGCCACACAAGTATCCGTGTACATCTTCATATTCCTCTGGTTTAATATATGCATCGTCTAATTTTTAAAAAGCTGTCAAAACAATCCTAAATGCTCTTCAATTTTAGCTTTTATTTTAATTATCAGCATAAATATGGTTTTACCTTTCCATTCAAAATATTCCATTATATCACTATTAGCAGTATATCAACACTCTAATATCATGCTTTAAATTAATTGTTTTTAAATTTTCCATTAAATTTGCAGAACGCATTTCTTCAAATTCTTACATAGAAGCCCTACTTTTAAGCAAGGAGGGTGAGTGGGGTTGAGAAGAGATATAGCAAAGTTCTCCTGACTTGATCTCCCACCTCCCCGCGGGGGACCCAGGACCTCTGCAGAATTGCCCTTGCTACACAGATCAAGCAAGGACGTTGCACCCACCAGCCTTCTTTTGTTAGTGCATTTGTAATCTACTGCTCAAACAATTTCTCTTCCAGTCGGTTTCACAGAGGCTCCCACAATTCTCCAGGTCCTCCTTTTCCTTTTACAAGTAAGAAGATTGACATTTTAAAATTGGTAGGTTGTTTCATATATATATACATAGTCATATATATATATAATATATAAAAGCAAATATTTTAAGACATTTAAGACTAGGATACACATCTCTAATATTTTAAACACGGAGCACCCAACATCAGGCAGGTATTTTATATTTCTATAAGTAACAAAATATTTAAAATTATAGTTTTAACACCAATTCTTTGGCAGACTTCTATTACTTGCTTCCTAATTTCTAGAAAGATAAGAAACTAATTTTTAAAGTCCTAGAAACAATTATTGACAAGGATTCATTCTAAGAGAGAAGATAATTTTTTTCCTCCTATTTAATCATGAATCATAAGCTGCTTCTAGGTGATCTTCCTTAGCACTGCCCATTGCCATAAAGGTAGAACTGGCCCCTGCAGCCTAGTACCCTTGATATTTTATTTAACATTTAGTACTACATGTCTCTTCTATTAAACTGTAATCTCCCTGACAAAAGACAGTACCTCCTCCATCCCAGTATCTCTACAATCTATCACAGTGCCTAGCACGTGGTAACTGCTCACTAAATATTTCTTAAAAGGAAAAGAAAAATTACTCAAAATTCATTACTAATGTGAATTATTCAACCAGGTAACCACCTAATATATCAACTGGTTTTTTAAAATTAGATTTAAAAGCTATTTTTCAAATGTCCCTTCATTGCAAAAAGTACATCTTTGTTAAAGATTCTTAGCTTTCTCATATATTTTATTCTGTTTTTTTTTTAATTCTATTTTAAGGTGGCATTTAAGATTTTACTGAGTCTAAAATTCAGACATGAGAAGTCACAAGCTATGTCTAATTAGTACTTCTGATTATTTACTAATTCTTCATATCCATTAAAGAATGAAGGAATAAATGGATGGATGGATGGACGGACAGACAGACAGACATAATAGACAGAGATGAAGGGAGCCAGAAGCGCGTTTGTCACGTCTGTGTCCCCACCTACTCTCTGTGCATGCTTTCCCTTTATCTAGCATCCTAACCTACTCGCAGAACCTCACAGTCTCAATGTCTTTAATGGAAGGTCCTGTTCACTTGGCTGTGTGTGCTTGCATCGTGTGACAGGGCCACATGGAGGGACTTCGGCTGGAATGACACTCCAGGGCTCTCTCCCCACTCTTCCCTCACTCCTCTCATGTGGGCAGAAAGACATCTGGAGTCGAGTCTGAAAGGAGCACCTGAGCGAGGCTGGCTGAGCTCGCACCTTTCCCTCTCAGCCACCTGTCCCTGGGTGCCTGCCCTCGGATCTGCTCTCACGCGGGAAGGCACCTGTCCGGAGGAGAGGCATGGGTTTGCTTGGCAGTGCTAGTCACCCAGCAGGTAAGTCTTAAGTCAAGGTGGGCTAATAAGCCCTTTCACTTCAGATCTAATAACATGCCTTCCAATCAGCCAAGAGGAGCCATTTTGATCTCCCTCTGTCAGTCTCCTGTGTCTTCCTTCTCAAGGAAAATAATATCGCTGGTTCCCTAGAACTCCCAATCAGACTAGTACCTCCTACATTTATATGTAAGATGACTCACAGAGAAAAAGGATGTGAAGTGATGTAACAGTATTTAAATACCATTACTACTGATGAGAAACATAATTACTGGTTGTTGAATATAATTCCGACATCTGGGGGCAGGGTTGAATGACAAAATTGCCAACAACAGATACTTAGAACCAAGACAAGCAAGCATATGAGTCATTTTACTCATTTAAACCCGCCTACAGTTGCTAGCAAACTAAAGATTATACCATGGCTGTATTTCCACCAGTATGATCATTTTAATGGATGACACAGACTGGTGTGTAAAACTCCTTGTTTGTAGATACTTCATAACCTGTTTAGTGAGAGCTTACTACACTGTGCTGGGCATTCACTATACGTGATCTCACATATGCCTCACAACAAACTACCTCAGTTTTCTGACTATCCCCAGTTTACCTATGCGGAGCCTGAGGCGTTGAGAGGTTAAGTCATTGAGGTCCCAGGGTGAGTAAGTGGCAGAACAGGACTTAAAATCGGGCTATCTGACTTCAAAGCCTGGTTTCTGACCAGCAAGCTATTTTGCTGAAATGCGAGTGGATGATGTTTTTACATTTCTTCTCACTTCTTCCAGTCCTTATACTTCTTTTCTTAGAAGAAATCTATCTGATTCCTGTGATTTCTTAACAGTTGTGTTTTCTGGATTCCAGTAGCCTTCCAATCTTATCTCTAAATTGTCCATTATTTGTGCAAAATGGAGACCAATGGTATTGTAAAAGATCCAAGAACTATTTATATGAAATGTTCTTTGCGACCATAAGCAACTGTACCACCTCTGTTGTGTTTTAAGTTGTGTGTTTTAGGAAAATAACAGGAAATAATTGAGAAACATTTTTTTAAATGACGGAATAATTATCAAATGGATATTGATGTTAACGTTACTAAAATACTTTATGCTTTTACTAGATGCTAAATCAAATGCCTTCGTGATTAATTTCTAGGATTATAGCAAGAATTCTGTTGAATCCGCTTCATTTACTTAACTCTCACAGCTCTTCCTGCTCACTCAGAAGTGTAAGCATGTACAGTTATATTTATCACAATAAAAGTTTGTGTTGAATTCAGCCCAAAGGACTGAAGAAATGATGCAATTACAGCAAATTCTTGCAGGCCAGATATAAGACAAAGGGGACAGAAGAAAATTCATAGACTGGCTCACCCTAATAGTAAACAACTAATTCCACGGACAGTTTGGCAAGCCTTATTACCAACCAAATGGTAACTTTTCTACTCTTTAAATCAAAAAATGAAACGCAAATACCAAATTGTGCTTAAAACAGCATACAAAAACTAAAATCCAATATTACCTACAACAACTAAGTATCACAAAGGAAGAACTCTATTAATACATAAAGTATGAGCTATGCAAGTATGATCTGGTCCCTGAACATCCTTAGCTTCAAAGTGGAACAAAAGGCCATCAAAAGCCAGAAATTTATGACATAATAAATAAAGCGTTCATAACACACTGAAGCTGTCATCCATTCAAGCATTAAAAAAAGACTTCCTTAAGCTCCAAGAACAGCACCACATAATTCTCACAGCATACAGCTGCGTTCAACACACCTCATCTAATAAATCCAAAGAAGATTATGAGTATCTTACATGTGTACGTGTGTTTAATATATGTATTCTTTATATCCTATTACTGTTATTGTGCTAATAATGTTGTATTAGGGTAACTTGTATAAGTAAGATTTACTTACATAATAAAAATCAAAAGTGCTACACATACATGGAAGTCACTGATCTGGAGTCTAGATGAATTAAGTACCGACTAGGAGCTGGGCTCCAAAGGGCTCCTAAGTCACAGAAAGCATTTATTCTGCACAATCTAAATGTTTTATGTATATTATTTCGTTTAATGTCCTCATATCAAAAATAGCATTATTGTTCACTTAGTGTATGAGAAAATTGTTAGGTTAATTAAACTTGAAAAGATCACACAGCTTTGAAATTTGGAAGTGGCATCTGGGACAAGGCAATGTCTCCAGAGTGCTCTTAATCACTCCACATGGCCTTTGAAAAAATAAAATGGCAAGCAAATGAATAAAGGTTTATCAAGAATATCTATCAACAGGGATCCTCAAAGTAGCATTAAATAAGGGCAAGAGGCCAAGGAAATGCCCCCCAGTCAATAGGAAGCCAAGGAGGTGTTTCTGAAATAGAAAAGAGGCCAGAAAAGCGGTAGAGAAAATGAAGCCTCCGTAATAGCTCACATCTGTTGAGCTATTATTATACATCAGGCAATGTGCTAGGTATATACATTATCTCATTTAATATTCAAATAGCCCTATTATTATTTACATTTTACAGATAAGGAAAATGAAACTTAGAAGTCAAGCAAATAGTCCAAGGCTACATCAGTGTCAGAGCCTCAACTCAAACCCACATCCAGAAGACTCTAAAGTCTGTCCTCTTGCCCACTATGCTACAAAAGTTCAGAGGGAAAGACAGAGAGAGAAATGTGCCCATGTTCCTCTAAATTAATAAGGTATAAGCTGCCAAAAGCTAGTGCACAGTAACCAGGAAGTAGGTGAGTGGATTTCAGTGGGCTGAAACCCACATGTGCTGATTGTGTTTCTGCAAGTGAATACCCAACTCCAATAAAAAGGAAAACCTTCCTAGATCTGCAAATGTTGACTTCCCCAAATTACTCCTGTTCATTTTCAGACACCCAAGTTTCCACGGTTTCACTCTACTGACACCATAAAGCTGCCACAAAGTTTTATAGATATAAAAAGACTTTTAATAGTATCTAATTATTATAACCAAGTAAGCAGATTTTTCCAAATGCTAAATTGGGGAGCTAAGTATTGTTTTCATATACAACTAGAAACAATTAAGTGACCAACTGCCAGACCCCAGGCAGGAAAGAGGGAGACATGTGCTCCCCACCTATGGATTAGAGTCTTTGACTTATATTCTCCATGCAATGTAACCCAGCCCTACTGTACTTTCTTTCAAATCTTTTCAGCCACATCTTTATTTTTTTGTATACACAACACATATGAGTAATGATTCATTAACCCTAAAGTATAATGAGCTTTAAAAAACAATATTTCCAACACTACCACTGGCAGTTTGTAATATGTAAATATTGTACAAAGACATAAGTATTTCCCTGACAAAGACATCTTAATAAAACAAAACAGATACTGCTCATAAAAGCTAAAGGAATGGGGAGTGAATTTATTACATCATTGCCTAGATGGAGGCACAGTTGTTTCACAAAACAACCATTTACTAAAATTATTGTGTCAATTCAATCTGAATATCATCTTGGAACATAAATGTGCATAATTTAAAGGAAGAGCAGACACCTTCACAAACTCTTAACTCTTCACTTATACAAATACCAAAATATAAGTGAAACCATTTTCAATTTGAGTTAGAGAAAAATCAGCACTGTAGCAAACGAATATTACCATCTGTGATAAACAACTGTCTAGGACCAGGAAACAAACCCTCCTGACTTTGGGTAATTTGCTGGTTACTAGCAGGATAGGTAATAAAGCTTCCTTAGCTTTAGACTGAGAAAACATCTCAAAAATAATTTTATAATTAGCCACAGTTTTTGTGACCATGTGTTTCTTCAGCAGTGTTGTTGGAGGGCTGGCCATGTGCTCAGGACCCTGCAGTGGAAAGGGTGATCAGAGAGCCTACCCAAGGGAGCCAGGGACCCCAAACACCACAGCCGGAAAGGGCTTCAAGAGAAGTACATGCAGTGGGCTGTGAGAACATGATAGAGGAAGAAATCGACTCTGGTGACAGAGTCCGGAAAGACCTGAACAAGGAGGTGATTTTTCATTTGACATCTCAGCTGTATTTGACAACGTAAAATATTTCCTCAGTCTTGAAACTCACTGCCTAACTGTATAACTTTCCCTCGGTTCTTCTCCTACTGCTCTTGCTATTTTTTTCCTACATATTCTGTGTTAATTCCTTTCCTTCTGTTTAGTCTTTAAATATAAGGTTCCCTAGGATTTGCTCTCTAGGAGCTGCCCATATCTCATCCGTGGTATTTGAAAAATTTTAATGTTTCATCAGTTTCAACATTGGAGCAATTCCTCAAGGCCATGACATGTAACAATTGGTAATCTTCCTGAGGCATGAATTTGAACCATGAACGGTGTGTACGGAAGCCGGTCACCTGCCTAGTGAGAGAACATAGCTGCAAGCCAGCGCCTATCAAGGTAGCTTTGTTTTTTTCTACGTATTATCACAAGCACACCAAATGTCCTGGTGGGAGTTAAACAAAACAAAGCAAAATGGAAAATTTAATGGCCTCAAAAAGAAAACAAGTAATATTTTCTAAGTATTCCTGAACTGAGGGATTTGCAAAAGTAACACAAAATGAACCCCCTAGATGTGCTCTAAACAGGTCTTAAATGATGGATTTCACCAGAACTAGGCCATCTGAAGCCTTAAGTTACTCCAATACCAAACAATAAAACAGTAGGTCATCAAATACTGTGGGAAACAAAACTAACAAAAAACAAAAACTCTATAAACAAAGACTGGAAAGAAAGGCACTAACACGTTAATAAACATTTTAAATTCCAAGAGGAGGAAATATAATTTTATTTTCTTCTTACACTTTTGTATTTTCTTCTGAACGATCAATAAAAGATACATATTACTTTTATCGTAAAATATAGTTTTAAATATATAAAGACAGATCACATTGATACCATAAGCTAGAAAATTTTTTAAAAATTTACAAACATATTTTAAGCTTTTTAATAAAATAGTGTGCTGCCTGAGAAACAAACTTCCTCCCTAGTTTTCTTATAAGGTAGATATGGAAGTTTAAAACATGTTTTTAAGTCTTCTTAATAATTCTGCCCTATCTCTATAGATACCTAAAAATTCCACTTGGAATACCTAGTAATCAGTCATATAAGTGAATGGAAGATCAGATTAAGAATATAAAGACCAACTTTCCTTGGAAAAATGAGATGAATCAAGTTTTCAGATATTCACTAATTCCAAAATTATCGAGCACCGTTTATTGCCACTGAATCTAGGTACTGTGATGTGAACATGAATATGGATAAAATATAGTTCCCCCAAAAGATTAGTCTCTTGAGGGAGACAGACACAAAAGAATCAACTATAAGTGATAAGTGATAAGTGCTCCTTAATAGAAGTCTTTTTAAAATACTACGGAGAAGCTAATAGAAAAAAAAAGCTAACTCAGAAAAAGACTTTTACTGCAAGGCAACATCTGACCCATGTCTGAAAAGAAGGGTAGAAGCGTACCATTTGGACAGAGAGAGAAAGGTGTGATGTCTTAATGAAAAGCTAGGGTCCACAGTAACAGGTACATTGATTTCAACAGCACCCATCTCAACAGTCATGCTGGGTGGGAAAGACAGGTCTTCAAACTTATACCATTTCTCCTCCCCTTCTTTTTTCACAATATCCTACCTACCACAACTGGAGCAGAAAGCAATGCTTTGGAGCAAAAGTTAAGTGTATAGAGGAAGATAGGAAAAAGAGAAGGACTTAGGGATTAGAAATCAGTGTGAGGCCATAAAGAAAGCAAAATAAACTTGGTAAAAATTTAACACCTCACGTTTTGATATTCCTAACATATCATTATTATCTGGGTTATTTAGAATTGAATGACTAAGATTATGGCAACTGTCGGCCTTTTTCTAATGATGCAAATTCTACTCAAGATTCAAAATTTAAAAATAAATCTAATTACATCCAAATACGTATTCCTTCAATTTTACAAAACACATATATAATCTGCAATATACATTATCTTCCCAAAATTGAATATATTTGAGAAAAATATCAGAGGTAGAATGTAGATTTCCAACAAAACTTACAAAATTAAAGTCAAGATTTAAAAAAAAAAAACAGTAATCTTAAGTGCAACTGATACGTGAATGAAGAGAAAAGTGCTGCCACTGTGCTCCAGGTGACACCTTGTCTGGAGAGCCTGTAAAGTCACATATAGGTTTCCTTACAGTAATCTATATATCCTATCCTCATCCCAATGCCTCACCCTCAATTACCTGACCAAAAACTTATACACAGGTTCAACCAGATTTTAAATGAATTTTTTACACAGCATTAAAACTCTTTAAAGACATCATTAAGGGGGAAAAGAAGCCTGTTCCAGAATGCTGTACTTGATGAGTTATGCCAGTTTCCACATGAAATATCACCATACTCCAAGGAGACTGACCAGAAATAATAACATTTTACATAAAAGGCCTGCCATTCTTTTTATTGTGGAAAACATTTCTTAGAAAGCACTGTCTCCAACTCATTGAGTAAACCATCTGAAATTATAGAATGCATTTATAACAGCAAACCCAATTCCTCTTTTGTAAGTAAATAAGCATGGCCAACTTTACAGTGCAGCAAAAAAGATTGGAAACAACATAAATGCCCACCAATTCAGCTATTAAAAATTATGAAGCAAAATTACATACTGATTTGAATTAATTTCCAAAATATAGTGTAAGTAGGTGGGGAAAGCAAGGTTCAGAAAAGTCCTATAACACAAGGCTGGGAGTTAGGGATGCACGCAAATATACAAAGTTTATACAAAGTTAACAGTGGTTGTCCTGGGGGCAGGGGTTGGGGGGATACGAACTAGGTTGCTAAATGGAAAGGACACTTATTTTTCACTGGATAACCTGGAGTACACCTTGACTTGTTTACCATGTACATGTACCACCCAGTCAAAATAGAAAAAACATTTTAACAATTATAAAGATAATTAACGTTAGGAGAAAAATCTCTCCTCAGTGAAAGGTTGAAGGTATACTACTACTCCAACATAGCTACTTCTGCAAAAGCAAACTAACGTTCCCTTTCCTTCCATGCATGCCCTTATTTTAACCTCTAGTGATACAATACATTAGGAGGGTCAAGAATAAGCCAAACTCAGCTTTCTCTGATAGAAAGCCTTCATCTTTCAGTTTTCTTCACTGATCTAAAAGAAGGAAGGGGAGAATATAAATTCCAAGAGATAGAAACTATAGCCAAGTGCATCATACTTCTCTCCTGTGACCAAAAGAAAACCAGTTAATACTTTCTCCTTTAGTGGACCATGCAGGCAGGGGGCCATGACGGTGCAGAGAGGGGAGATTAAGGACCTATATTTTACCCTCTGGATGAACAAAAAACCAGACCCATAGAAGCATACCCTTACTCGTGCAATTATTTGTAAAAGGGTCAGCACTTCACTGAGAACTGCAAAAATTAAACAAAGAATAATACAAATAATAAAGTCATTACATGTTATGCTACTTGGGGATGGTTCAAATACTTTAAAAATAAGTACAAGCCAAATAACAAAATTTACAGGAGAATCTGCCCAAGCAGATCACAGCACAACTTTCCTGATCAATTCACTTATCAGATGAGATTTTTACTGCTGACAAATTTGGGTTGTAATGAAATGGATTTCTCATAGGACTTTCATTTACAGTGTTTTTTTAATTCCTTTAAGCTCATATATCAATACAACACTGATTTTGCCAACAGCAGACCTATCCAAGAACAAAACTTTAATCAACTTGTTGACAAATAAATTACATAAAACTATCATTGTGAATGGTAATTTACTTTAACCGACCATTTTTAATAGAGCCAATCTAACGGGGGTCTTTGGTTTCCAATAAAGCCATCAATGCATTGACAATTTCACAAACTCATTATGTACACGGCTCTTTGCAAGTACTGAGACCTAGATTGAGACATAATATCTGCTTTCAAGACATTTACAACCTTGTCAATGAATAAAAGCACCCCTACCATAATAGATGTATTCACCAGCAATGAGAAAAAGGCAAAAGTAACAATCCTTCTTGAAGTGCATCACACCATCTATAGAGGACAACTGTGTTACTGTACAATGTGAACCGTTTCTAACATGACAAGAAAACCACAAAGCATGTCATAAACTAAAGAGGTTATTATCTGAAGGTAGAGCAGAATTTTAGTGAGATTATATTTGTTTCTTCCACATTATAAATGATAGCCAATTGGGATTTTTTTTTTCTAGGAGAGGCCTTTGGTTTGACTTATGTTCCTCTGGAAATCTAAGCCCATCTAGAAAACAAATGGCTTGGCAAGTATACTGGAATGCCAAGAGAACTAAAGTTAATTGCCTACTTCCTTTTAAACACTACTGAGAACCATAAATCTTTAAGAAAATGTGATTATTTTTATTTATAATATGCTTTAGAAAGGGCTTTCCTATTGATTTAGGGCTTTCTACTATCTGGAATGTGTGTCTCTATGTAAATACATGAAAATCCTAGTGCTCCCCAAATCTACAGTCAACCATGTCAGAACAGTCTGATAGATTCATTTAACAAATTCAATGAAATCAATACTGTTTCACAAAATTATTCCATATGCCTTTAGTTTAACTCCATTTCTGATTTTGTTTTTTGTCCAATTCAACAGAATTCTCAATGACTACTCTACCACTTATTACTGATGTAAACCTGGGCAAGTTACAACCTGTAAGAGCTTTAGTCAAGGAAAAGTTTTTATCTATAAAAGAGAAATAATCATGGTAACAAAAGTATTAGTTAATACTGCCTACTATGTGTCAGTTGCTATTCTAAGCCTACTATTATGTCCTAAGCATATATTCTCAAACATATGGTCACATGTAAAACCAAACAACCCTATGGCATAATCACTATTATCACCACCAAATTACAAATGAGGAAAGGGAGGGATCAAGAGCCCAGATGGTCAATAATCCAGAACCCATACTCTAAATCATTAAGATACAACTGTCTAAAAATAGTAAAACATTTCCTGCCCAACTTGTAGAATTCTTGTGACCATTGCATTTAATTAGGCTCATAAAGTAATTTTAAAACTTTAAAGTACTATCTAAACATAAGGTATTTATTATTAATAAGGTCTTAAGGACAAAAATGATCAAATTAACTGTGAGATATCTAAGCAGATATTAAAGTTTTTAAAAAGTTAAAGGTATTCAAAGGAAACTTAAAGTGTATCTAGCCCGAGCTTCCACAAATGATAACATTTCCTCTATAACATTAATAACTGGTCACTTAATTTCTCCTTTAATGCCTGGAAATCTCAGAAGTCTGCCCATTCCATCTTGTAATCTTCTAATTATTATTGGAAATGTCTTCCTTTTAGTTCTAAACAAAATCGAGCTTTTCCATATGATAGACCTATAAATAAATACCAATCACTGACATACTCGCACTGTTCAACAAATGACATATTACTAAAGTCCCCCTTGAAATCTAATACCAAATTCAACACCATACCCCAGAAAAGGTCTGCTGTGAGGAGAACACCGACTCAATTACCTCCCTTAATCTGCAACCAAACCATTCACTTTCCTTTTCTGGCTGGCAAGTCAATTTAATGGGTTCGTATTTAGCATATACTTAATTAAAATCTCTCAGTCCTCTCTTGGAACTGTCTCAATTTCCGTGTAGAACTTGGCATTTTATCATTTTTAATTAAAACATTTTTCATTTTGGTCCAGTATTCTAACCTGTAAAGATCTTTGTAAATCTTAATTTCATAACTTTACTCAAGCTATCTCTCAACTCTTTGCCTTCCTCTCCCTTCATCAATCCAATCATCATAGCTAAATTTCCAACTAGCCACTGAAAAACCATTGAAAAAGCTAAGACTCCAGGACACACTGGCAAAGACCTTCACTCTGACTGACATAATTAATTTAAATATGGCCTATCAATCAACTACAAAATCTTTACATGACCTATCACTTTTAGTCTATGGTAGCATCATAGAAGACTTTATTGAATATCTTCCTAACATCCAAATAAAATGTATTTCCTTGGGTTGTCTTTCAGTGACCAAAAAAAAAAAGGAAGTTGCATTAGTTTGTTCTCATATCCAGAAAAGCTGCTAGATTGTTTCCTTTTAAATTCACTCATGCACTCCTTATTTAATACACAAAGCTACAATTCTGATTAGAACTGACATGAAGTTCAGACGTTTTGAGTTACCAGAATCTATCCTTACTCCTCTATTTAGTCCAGTCTTCATGTACCTTCTGCACCTTTCACTACCCTTAAAAAACTAGGCACAATTATTTCAAAATAATCCAAGACTGTAACTCATCTAATCCTAAAGACCTGAACTTAAAAGGTTTTATTATCTCGTAACCTATCTTGGGCTTCAATTACCTCTCATTTCTGTCCATTCCCTTTTCTGTTTTATGATAATTCACTGCTTTAAAAAAAAAAAAAGCAGACAGAAGCAAAAGAGTCTGCAACTTACATGCTCTCCCTCACGTTTACATTACGTGAACAGCATAATTATCTGGTCACTACTGATCCTCAGGGCCCACACTGAGCTTCTCGAGATGTTTTTAACATGCTCTGCACTGTTCACAGATGTCAATTCATTTGTGCTTGATCTTTCTTGACACTATTTTTTTAAGTACCTACTACTTTTTCATTCATTATTGGTTAAAGCTTTTTTCCCCACCTTTCAGTTAAGCCCCTGAACTCAAAGCAACTACTTTATATTGTGTCAATTCCCTTACCTTTTCCTTTCTCATTAGAATCAGCAGCCACTATAAATTTTTCTTTTATTGATCCAGTTCTCCTTTTAGAGTCTGTAAATGTAAGCAAGCCTACTTTTACTCTAATATTTTCCTAATTCATTTTCCTAATTTGTATATCACTAACTAGGTACAGAATTTTCTTCCTTAAAATTTTACAAATTCTTAAAAGTTATCATCACTTCTCCATTACCTACAAACGCTTCCTTATTAGCCCTGAAAAACAGTTCCCTTCATTGTTCTCACAACCTCCTAAAATACATACTTACCAGTAAGATTACAAGATAAATTTATATTTGCATAAGCTTTGTTGTCAGGATTAAATTCTTGGTGAAAGAAGATGACTACAAATGATAGCAAGATCTCATAGTTTCAAAGGTGTCAAAATAATTCAATGGGGAAAAGTCTTTCCAATAAATGGTACTGGAATCACTAGATACCCATATGAGAAAGAAATAATAATCTCTGGCCTTTACCTCACACAGTACGTAAAACTTAAATCGAAATAAGTCATAAATCAATATGTACGAGCAAAAAGTATGGAACTTCTAAAAGAAAATGAAAGGAAAATGGGACATTGTGTTAAGCAACTAAACAAATACAAACTATAAAAGGAATGTTGATAAAAATTGATAAAATAGATCTCATCAAAATTTAAAACTCTTGCTCTTCAAGAGATATAGTTAAGAAAACAAAATGCAAGCCACAAACTGGGAGAAAATATTTGTAAAACACATCTGTCAAAGGGCTTGTACCCAGAATATACAAAGAACTCTTACAACTAAATATGATGACAAACAGCACATTTTTTTAATAGGAAAAAGATTTGAACAGACATTTCAAATATCAGAGATCTTCACAAAGAAGATATACAAATGGCCAATAAGCATATAAAAAGGTATTCAGTATCACTAGTCATCAGAGAAATGCAAATTAAAGTCACATTTAGATTCAATTAAGGCAAAAGTTAAAAAAGATTAACAATACCAAGTTTGACAAGGATGTGGAGCATCTAGAACTCTCACATAGTACTAATGAGAAGAAAAGATGGTACAGTCACATTAGAAAAGAGTAGAAGTATCTTATAAAGTTAAACATGAAGTTGACCATACTACCCAGTAACCCAACTCCTAGGTGTCTACATATTCACAAAGAATTTTATGTGAATGTTCATACAAGCATTATTCATGATAGTGGAAGACTAGAAACAACCCAACTGTCCATAAATTGGTGAATGGATAAACAAATTGTAGTTAATCCCTACTCTGGAACACTATGCAACAATACGAAGGAAGAAATTACTAATACATGCGACAACATGAATAAAAAAAGTCAAACACAAAAGGCCTCATAATGTACAATCCCATTTATATAAAATTCTAGAACACACAAAATCTTAATAACAGAGAGCAGATTAGAGGCTGGTTGCCTGGGCAACACAAGAAGACAATAATTTTTAGGATTCTTTTTGGAACTTTCCTACATCGGGATGTGGTGGTAGCTATGCGACATAATTATCAAAATTCATCAAGCTCTATGCTTCAAATGAATTCACTATATGTAAATAATATCTCAATAAATCTGAGGGAAAAAGACAAACGATTTCATCATTTTACATTTTTAACAATCAGTAATCACTCTGAATTTTATTTTTATTACACTAAAACTTCTTGCATCTGGAGAACTTCTACATTTATGCCCCAATTTGCCACTTCTAGGTTTTATAAAAATCAAATAACTAAATCTATGTGAACAGTATGAAAAATAATTACCAACAAGCTCTGAGTGAAGGCCTAAAGGCCTCTCTAAACAGCACACAAGTTTAAATACACTGACTTTGTGGCATCTACTTTGGAAGCTATTTGCTTCCTTCAAGGTTTTAAGTGACAGTCCATAAAGTAACCTCTAAATAAAGTAAGGAATCATTATTATAATAACAATGACAGCAACTAACATTAATCTTGTGCCATGAGCCAGGCACCACACAGATCATGAATAGCTATTTACCCCACTCTTCACCATATGCAAGCCAAACGCCAACCACATAGGCCTTATTTTAGTTCCTAATGACACTAGTGTGTGTATGCGCTCAGGGCCATTCCATACCCTTTGTTCCCTTTGCATGGAATTCTCCTCTCCACTTCACCACTCTTTCCACCCCAACCTAAGAGCTACCTCTTCTGGGAGATCTTCTTTTACTGTTCTTTTTTATACAGCATCTTGATATCTTCCTTCACAGAAAATAACACAATTTTAAATTATTTTATCTGTTTACTTGTTTGCTTCCTGTCTTCTCCACTGGACCCACAAATCAGTCCGTGTCATTGTATTTACCACTGTAAACCAGTACTCGTACAATGCCTGTCACATGATTAATGCTCAGTAAATATATTAAATGACTAAATGGATGAACAAGAATTTTCTAATTTAATCCTAATCACAATCTTAGTGACACAGGTATCATTGTAGAGATGAGAAAACAGCCTTAGCGAAGTTAATGTTGGCCTGGGATTACACAGCCATTAAGTGGTGATGTCACGAAGCAAACCCAGGCCTCTCTGTCTACAAATCTTGTGCACGTAACTATGTGTTAACGCCTACACATAGTGTAGCAAAACTCACAGAATTTCTGCAGTGGATTGTTTAGGGCTATTCATCTAGTCTTAAATCATTGGTCTTATCCTATCATAAACTCTAAGGACTATTCAAATTATTTCACTGAAATTTTGTTTGATCAAGTATTCTTTGAAATAATTGTGTCAGCTCAGTTGTTAAGCAGAAATATTATCAGGCCTGATGGTACTTCCTGGAATAGGATTTAATTGGGTACAACTAAATTTATTGTACATTCCTTAACAACAGATGCATATTTCCACTAAAGTAAATTATGTAGTATTTATACATTCATCCTGTTAACAAGAGAACTTGTTGTCTCACTACTCTTACACACTACTAACTCTCACTATACCATACTTCCTGCCAAGACTAAACAAAATGCCAGCCATCATAAGTAAAACCTTTGAATATGCCTCGAGGCATGGCATATACACACCAATCAAGAAAAAAACAAAGGTTATATTGTAGTAAGTGAGACTTACTACAATAATTCTATTCATTTGGAAAAAAATTAAAGCCAGAAAAAGAAAAGCAGAATGAAAGAGCTTTTGATTGACAGTGAACTTCAACAAGTGAGTCAGGAGAGTGAGTCATTCTTAAGCGCATACCTCAAAAATGTGAACAGATACTACCATAAATCCTGAGATGCTAATTATAATCTTTGTCAAAATAAGGAAATAATGCGGCTTTATGTTGAATTCCTATTTTCAATGGAGTCATAAAATTTTGCCACATACATGAGAATTGTAAATGGTTTAAAGACTAGGATTGTCTAGGAATAGGGGCAGTTATAGGATGTATAAGGGTACCGCTGCAACCAAAGGTTTGGTAAAGTTCTGTAATATCCTTTAGGGTGAGAAAAGGTAAAGAAATTCTTTTATATTGGTGTTACACCACATTATACAGAGAATCCATACACATCAAGAGGAAGCATGCCAATTAAACATATTCTTATTCTTAAGTAGTGAGACATTTATTGTAAGAAATTCTTTCCTAATTCGCCTATTTCTACTAATAGCACCACTGTGCCAGACCTTAAGTTTAAAAGCATAGTGTCATTTTTAACATTTTTTCTTTCACCCCCTACATGTAATTTCTCACTAATTTCTGAATATTTTTCAAACATACTTTGTTTTTTCATTTTCTCCCTACATCTGTTTACAACCCTATTTTATTCATGAAATTATATTTGTGGAATGGAAAGAAAATATTGTTTCAAGACAGTGTACAGTCTACTGGGATCGTTTGGTAGGTATGTCATAAGTAACTTGCCAATAATAATAACACTTGAATTCAAGTCTTTCTCTATAGTAGCATTCCTCTCACTAACTTGGATTTCCACATTTCCTTGTGTGGGAATTAAAGTGATGGCATTTGGGCAAGTGTGGCACATAACTAGATAACCTGCCCATGAAACTATTCACTCAGGTGAATGTCTCTTATTATATATGTCACAACCATATAAAAGGCTAAAAACTAATGACACAAAATATATTAATGTGAATGTATACTTATGTTAATTCGCTGAACACTCATTTTATTAATTAGCATTAGATTTGCTTTGGTAGGACATAAAACTTAAAATAACAGCAAGACTAAAACAAGAGAAAATATTGATTCTCTCATGATGTCTAAGAAATCTAGATCTAAGTCGTCCAAGTCTGAAATGAGGACTCAAGAGTCAACAGGATTCCAGGCTCTTCAATCTTTCTTTTCTAGCATCTATCCTCTTTAAGATTTCCATCCTCAAAGTCACTTCATGGTCTTCCAGCCATCACAATTGTATTACAGACAGCAAGAATGAAGGAAGATGGTGGCAACATGAGGAAGAATGTGCAGGGGGGAAAGACTACCAATACTACCAGTGAGGAAGAATGTGCAGAGGGGAAAGACTACCAATACTACCAGCCTCAGCAAAAACTGCTAGGAGGCAGAAAACTCAATAGTTCCCACAGCCTGCCAGGAGTGGGAAGACACACACTGACATCTAAGGCACCTAAGACAGCCAGGGCCTGAGAGCCGAGATCCCACAAGAGAAAGAAAGCAAAGAGAAGTCAGTTTAAAATTTCAGCTGCTTGATTCCACAATACATTTGCCCATTTATAAGCAACACAGACTGAAGGAAGACAAGCAGAGAAGAGCGAAAGTAGTTAAAAAGCTAAATAGTTTCTTACAGTCCTAGGAAGATAAAAAAATTGGAGTTCAAGACCAAGGAGTCAGGAACTGGTAGGGACCCCAGATGTTCAGCTGAGGTCCCTGAATGACTATATCCCAGTAGTAATGGAGAACTAGAAATAAACGAGGCCCTATCAATATTAAAATGAAGATGTGCAAGAGCTCAAAGTTGCTCTGTCTCTTCTCTGCCTGCTTGCCAGTAGCTAAAAGTTTACTCAAAACCTCTATAAATTTTTCATATGTAATTGCTACCATTTAATAAAAATTACCAGGCATATGAAAAAATAGTGCCAAAATTTAAAAAAAGAAAACAAACCCACATGGTAAAACAAATATTTCAGCATCAGACACAGATTTCTTCCATTAATTCTATAATTAATAAGTTTAGGAAAACTGATGATAAGATAAGACAGGGAATCTCACCAAAGATTTGGAATCTTTTTTTAAAGAATATGAAAATTCTAAGACTGAAAAATACAATCACTGAAATTAAAAACTCAGCAGCCTTAATAGCAGATTAGACACGGGTAAAGAGAGGATTAATGATCTAAAAGACAAATCAGTAGAAAATATCTAAACTGAAAAAGAGAAAAAGGGATGGAAAATCCATGAAAGAGCATTGGAGACAGATGAGACATGAGGAAATGGTCTAACATATATGTAATTGGAGTCCCAGGAAGGAAAGATAGAGATAATGGTGCAGAAACAGTTTTACAGAGCTAATAAGCAAAAATGATAGCTCATCAATTCAAAAGGCAAAATAAACCCCAATCAGGAAAAATACAAAAAAAGATTGCCTGGACACATCGGAGTAAAACTTTTGAAATCTAAAGACAAGGAAGAAATCTTAAAAGCAGCCAGAGAAAAAGTCAGATAACCTTCAAAAGAGCAGCAATAAGACTAATGGCAAATTTCTAAACAAAAATGATGAGAGTCAGAAGACAATAAATTAACACCTTTAAAGTACTGAAAGAAAATGACCAACAACTTAGAATTTCAAACAATTTATAAAACACCCTTCAAAACTGAATCAAAAACTAAAGACATTTCCAGGTTAACAATATCTGAGATATTGAATAGTATGCATACATATACTGAAATAATAAAGGGAGTCCTTCAAGCAAAAACATAAGAGCCCTAGTAGAAGAGCAGCATGAAGGAAGAAAAAAAGAATAATGGGAAAGGTAAATATATGAATATTAAATACATGGGTCTTTTTATTTTTTACATGGGTCTTAAAATATATGTAGAATTAAAACATACATGAATAATATCAAAAAGGTGGCACATAAACAGTGAAAGTATTTTAAGGTTCTTAGATTTTTCTGGGAAATGAGTAAAGCACTAATTTATTATATATTATAATAAGTCAAGGATGAATAATGTAATCTAAGGTAACACTAAAAATTAGCAAAAGAATTTATAACTAACTGGTGTGAGAATATTAGAAATTAGTCAAATAATCTAAAAAAAATATCAAGAAATGACAAAAAAATAATTCAAGAGAGGTGAGAAGATATATATAAACAGAAAGTCTGCTTTAGACCCAAACATGACAGTATTATCTGAAAACAGATTCAACACTCCAGTTAAAAGACAAAATTATCAGATTAAATATAAACATATAGAGACACGTCTTAAATATAAGAACACAGAAAGTTTCAAACAAAAAGGATAAGAAAAGATATACCATGCAAACATGAATCTAAAGAAGTTGGTATAGCTGCACTCAGACAAAGTAGACAGGTAAGAATTATTACTAGAGATAAAAAGAAACATTTCATAGCAACAAAAGAATCAACATAAGGAAAACCTAATAACATAGCTTCAAGATATATAAAGCAAAAACTGGCAGAATTAAAAGGGAAAATAGAGCAATTTACACTCACACTGGGAGATTTGCATGTATAAAGGGGTCAGGAAGAGTCTTAGATCTCTCTAGACCTCTCTTTAACAACAAATCAATCACACTGAATATTTTTGAGCCTTTCAATCTGGCTCTCAATTTGAGGCATAACTACCACCTGAGGACCTAATTTTTTTACATTCCTTGCATGAAAGAAAAGTCCATTGATGACTCTTTCTGGGTCATAACTAGAGGATTTTAAAAGAATTCTAGAGCAACTCCATGTCCTCAAAAGAATTTTTAACAAATTAATAACAGCTAAAGCAAATAACTCATTATCAATTATGAATATCATTAATTATAATTCAGATTAACTTTGCTGTATATTTTGTTTTCTTTCTATACTAAAGTTCCTACATACTAATTGTTTTCATGCTCACTCAGCTAGCTATTCATTCATGACTTCATTCAACATATGAGAGAAACTTGCAACCATCTGCTTTATCAAAACTAGACAACTTCTTAGTAGTAGGAGGGATTAAGGAATAGTCACAAAAAAGGTATATAAAGCCCAATACTGCAAAGCCAATATATGATACCCAATATTTAGCAAGAGTAATTAAAATCTGTTACCATTTTTAGTACCTCTTTATAATATAACAACAACAATAGATGGATGGTAATGTCTACACATTTCTCTAAATATATTATACTTGGCACAAGATTTTAAAGTGGTGTGAATAACATTCTAATTCAAATTAGACTTATTATTGTAAAAGAAAATTTTTAATTGGATTATCTCCAATGTTGAATTGGAGTAATGGGGCTGAAAGTCTGACTACAGTGGATTTAAAAGAAAGTGGAAGAGGAGAAATTGAAGACAGTAAGTACAGACAACTCCTTGGAGGAGCTTTCCTGCAAAGGGGAACCCAGAAATGTAATAGTGGCTGGCAAGGTGAGTAGAGTCAAAGGAAGTCATTTTTCCATTTGATGAGAGAAATAACAGCACATGGTATAATGATGAGGATGATCCATTAGAGGAAAACAGATGACATGGAGAAATAATAGAGCTGAGTGAGCGATGTTTACGAGAGGATAAGAGGACAGAATTCAGGGCACAAGAAGAGCTAGCATTACACAGGAGCGGAAAGAGTTCATGTGGAGTAGGAGCAGGAGCAGGACATGGGTTCATTCAGCTAAGGTGATGCAGGTAACTGAGTGTTAGTCTGTTAGTTCACTGAAGCAATTAGCTTCCAGTTTCTCAGTAGAAAAGAAAGCAAGATAATCGGCTGAGAATTGGACATGGGGAAGAGATGTTGAAGGTTTGAGAAAAGGGGGGAAATTGAGATAGTCCCATGAATGAAGTAGGATAACATAGTACAACTTGTCAGGCAGCAGTAAAAGCCCACCTGAAATTCATGATCATGAATTTAAGTACAACTAGTCAGAGGTTGTGTATTCTCCAGCCATATCCAGCTGCATGTGTACAAACAAAGTGGGTGTAAAGTTGGCAAGAGCCTACTGGGAAGGAATGAGTCAGTTCAGCTACCAGAGGCTCTGAAGCCTTGAGCAATTCTTTGCCTCGTCCTCTACAATCCCCCAACCAAATTCCACTTGTACAAGTACAGGTACTAACGCCCATTACAGAACAACGTCAGCGCAGGAATCTGTCTCCTTTACTAACAGCGTTTCCTTGGATTCCCTCCTCTCCTCTTCTGTCTTCAACTAGTTCTCCCATGAGTGATTACATTCATTTCCAAAATGATGAATCATATATCTATGTCCCTCCTCCGTAGTCTTCTTCAATGCTAAACTCATATCCTGCTGCTTTCTGGATGTCTACACCTGGATATCTCTAGGTTAAATCCCAATGTGTCTAAAACAACCCTTGACAAGATGCCCTCAAGTCAGAGGTTGTGGAATTTTAAATACTTCTCTGGCCACTCCCCTCATAGACCCCAAAATCAAGGCACACTGTACTTCTGCCCCAAACATATCGGCTCTTTAACAACGCCACATCTCTACAGATTATCACATATAATTCACGTCACTAACTTTATGTAAACTATATCCACTTAATACTAATCCAGTTGAAAGTTACATCATACTGAAGTTTTATACGTATATAAAGAACACAAACAGATCCACCTCTGCTACAAATACAGAGCAAAAAGTTAATTTTTTCTGAGTGTTTTTGCCAATGTTTAAATTCAAAGTATAATATCAACAATTAACCATAGCTTATATTGTTTACTATTAGTACATATTTCATAATTGCTTATATGATATATTCAGATAAACTATTAACATTATTTTTTTTAAATCTATTTCTAAAAAAATCATAAAAAAGCATTACAAGCCATGAAGTCAAGCTAAGTTACAGACTTCTATAATCATGGTAGTATAATTTTCAAAATATTGGAAATAAGAGACTGCCAAATTCCCTGAGCTAAAGGTCCAAGTGTAATAGAGCAATGAAGG
This sequence comes from Pteropus medius, assembly GCF_902729225.1. Taxonomy (NCBI): domain Eukaryota; kingdom Metazoa; phylum Chordata; class Mammalia; order Chiroptera; family Pteropodidae; genus Pteropus; species Pteropus medius. Next base: position 6,882,774 of record NW_024344378.1, read on the forward strand.
TAAGTTCCCTTAAGAAAATGAATGTGTGTGTGTGCACGTGTGTGTACCCAAGGTACGATATAGGCAGTATACACAGTATAACATAAAAACTAGTCTTTCAGGGAGTTTCTAAAAATTCTAAATAAATATGCAAATGCTTCAGGCAATATTTATGGACCCAAATAATAATTTCTACTTCTTACCTTGAAGACATATGTGCAGGAAAATTAGAATTTCAAAACTATTATAAAAATAAGGATATAACTCAGTCATTTTTTGAGCACAAAAAACCCCAGCAATTTTAAGATCAATTTTCAAACCACTCAGTAATTCAATACCCCAAGTGTACACATAATGCATCTCAAGCACCATAGTAATAAGACTTTCTACAGCTTAAGAGTTACAATCACTTTAGAAAGTACAAAGTCTCATTCTGACCTCATTGTTACAATTTAACATTTATGGAGTTCCAAACATGCATGTTATCTAAGTAACATTATACTATAACAATATATGGAAAAACAATATATTAAGCCCAAACCTATTTCCCTTTCTTAAATAATCACAAAGTACAACCTAAGCCTTGATTGACATCTTATAAACACAAATTGTTGTACACTGACTCTGGAGAGACGTAACTGCTTTCAACTAGGTGGGAAGGAGACCCCACCTCATTCCAATGGCGCATCAGTCTTGGTAATGAACTAGCCCTACCACTTGTCAGCAATTTGATCTTAACCTCGCTCAGCTTCATTTCTCTTATTTGTGAAATTGAGATACCACCACACCATGCAAGGTTATTTTAAGGATTTAGGATCAAGTCCATAAAGCAAGTAAGAAGCATTTGCACATGGAAAAAAAAAGATTGGAATGACAGACAATAAAATATTAACAGAGATCTTAACTGAGTAATGAAATTACAGAGGATTTTTTAAAAAGCTTCCCTGTGTGTTTTGTGTTGTCCAAGTTTTCTGCATAAAGAATAATTCTATAAAAATAAAATGAAAAAAATAAAGACTTGTCTTGTTCAAAGAAAGCACACTACACTATGCAAATCTCCATTTTCACTTTATCTTCTACCTTAACAGTCACTATTTCACCACTCATTGTGTGCCGGATACGTTACAGAAATTATCTCCCCTTAATGCTCACAGCAGTCACTGAAGGTGTCATCCAGGCAATTACAAAATATGTACTAATACTAAGCAAAATACGTTTTTAAATGTAAGACAACTGAGGATCAGAAAGGGCACTCAGCTAGCACCTGGCGGCACTGGGATTCGAACCCCAATCTGTATGTTCCAGACACTACATTACACAGGGTTGATTATCAAGTTGTTGGCAAAGGCAAGAATCATCTTACTATTAAGGAACAGAAAGAAAATGCAAATATTTGAAGGTTCAGGGGCTTTTTTCTTATATAAACCTGCCCTAAAACATCCTATCCCCTTACTTTACTACAGAAATAAGTTTCTCTAAAAGAGGAAGCCACAACTGTTGGGTTATCTGTTTTTAAAAGATTCCTAGGTTTAGCAAGCTTCATGTACCAAGCCATCGCAAATAACTAAACCACAAATGAGACTCATAGGTAACCAAAGAAGAAAAACAAGACCTCCAAACAGTAAAAATAAGGTATTAAAACAATTAAAGTTTGTGTACTTTACCTATAAAGTCTCTCAAAACCTTCATTCATACCTAAAATACCTTTTTTTATCCAGAACTCTTTTTAGACACAATTAAAACCAGGTTGTTGGCTGCTCCATTCCCAAGTCAAAGAAATAGGAAGAACTACAGGCAGATACATTGATAATGTACAAGAAATAATTACCTGCCTAAGAAGTCAGAAAGTTAAAAAAATATAAGAAAGAGTTAAAAAGCATTTAATCTAAATCTTTTTTGAGTATATTCAAGCAGCCATGAATACTTCATTAGGCCCTGAGTTACTATGAAAAAATATTTAGTTTACTCTATGACATATAATGACAAAATAACATTTTACTATCATGCAGACTAGTTAAAATATACAAGTCTATGCTTCAAGCATCCAAAAAAACAAATCATATTGTAGAATACTTCATTTCCTAATTGAGGCACTATTACATGTGTGGAAAATATTCAAGCAAGACACATATATATGAAGAAAAGCAAAGTCCCTTTTCCCAATCCCTCTTCCCTAACCCACTCCTAGTGTTAACAGTTTTTGGGTATTTTCATAAAGTCTCTTCTGTATAGTCCAAAACATATATAACTATACTATATATACATGCACATACATACACAAGTACACAATATAAATGCATACCTGTGTATTGCAGGTAATGGAATCGTACTATGCATATTGTTCTGCTTTTTTTTTTCTACTCACATATATTTCATGGCTATTTTCCGGGTCTGGTCATATAAATCAAGCTTATTATTTTTAGTGGATGGCTGTATTATACTCCACTGTATGGACATAATGGACATCATGGATGGCACTAACTTTTCTGCTACTGACAGCTATTTAGATCATTTCTAGAGGTTTGATAGCATGTAAACAATGCCACAGTGAAGGTCATTGGTACCTATACAGGAACAGTATTTCTATAGAACAGAATCACAGATTTGAATTGATGGGCCAGGTGGAACACAGTTTTTAATTTTGATCAGTAATACCAAATTTCTCACCAAAAAAGGTATACAAATTTGTTTTCTAACAATGATGTTAGTACTTCTTCCATCACATTGAACATTATTCATATTTGTTAATTTTAGCCAGTCTTAAGTACACATGACATTTCATTATTGTTTATGTCTACATTCTCCAAAAACACTGCTAGCTGCCTACCCAATATTCCTACATCTTCCTTACTAATACAACCCTAAATTTTTTTCAGCAAAAATCTTTCGAGTTAAAAAACACATGCTACCCCAGGCCAACTTGTAGCTAGTGGTAGCCATGTGACACAGTTCTGGCTGATGGCTTAAGGAAAAGCTTTTGCTTTCCTTGTCCAGGTGACATCCATTCTGAATCTCCCCTCTTCCTTTTTCTCCTGGCCTGGCTCTGGGACCTAAGGATGAAGATGTAGCAGATGTCTTGCAAACATGAGGACAAAGATTAAGTGGGACTGAGGAGAAAAATTAGAAGAGCTGAGTAGTGAAGGTATCACACGATCGACCACTGAACCTGTCATGTAGAGTCCTCCCACTCTGGACTGTTTCAGACACTTCACCTGATTTTAGATCGTTTGCATCTAAACATAATTCTAACAGTCCTCTGATCATTAGTAACATTCAAAATATTTTCATATTACCAGTCATTTGTATTTCCCTTGTAACTCTGAACAAATTTCCACTTGGTTGTCTCTTGATCTATAGACATGGAATTCTGTAGAACACAATCATATGTGAATTGACTACTTTCTCAGAGTATCAGTTTTATTAGGCATTAGTAAATAACTTTTGGAGAAATAACAGTATTGGTCTCTTGGCAGTTTCTTGAAAAACTAGACATCTACTTATCATTCAATCCACCAATCACACTCCTGAGCATTTATCCCAGAGAAATGAAAATTTACATCCACACAAACACTTGTGTGTGAATGCCCACAGAAGCTTTATTTGTAATAGTCAAAATCTTGAAACAATTCAAATATCCTTCAAAGGGTAAATGGTGGGGAAAAAAAAAAAAAAAAACCTCTGGTACATGCTCCTATTGGATACCACTCAGCAATAAAAAGAAACAAATGACTGATATATGAAACAATTTGCATAGAAACTAAATGGAAAAAAAAGCCAATCCTCAAAGGATAATACATTATTCCATTTATATAATATAACATTCTCAAAATCACAAAATTACAGAAATGGGGTACAAATTAGTGGTTGCAAGAAGTCAAGGAAGGGCAGAGAGGATAAGGGAAATGGCTGTGACTATCAAGATGTAGCTTTGTAGATGATGAAACAGTTCTGTATCCTGATCATAATAGTGGTTACGTGAATCTACACGTGATAAAACTACATAAACTATATACACATAAAAGTGCATGCAAAACTGGTGAAATCTGAGTAAAGTCTGTGGATTGCACCAATGGCAATATCCTGGTTTTGATACCCAGGTAATATAGTCTGTAACATATTACCACTGACGGAAACTGAGTGAAGAGTATATGGACTTCTTGGTACTATGCTTTGCAACTTCCCGTGAATCTGTAGCTATTTCAGTTTGACTATATGTGCTGCCAAAGCAAGTACTGTAGTTATTTCTAAGTAAAAAAAGTACATAGTCCTATTTTTGCAAACCCCATAATCAATATTCTCTTTCTCACTTTTCAACTTTATCCCAGCGGAGTCTGGGTAAACTTTCTTCTTCCATCCTACTCCACTCCAAACCCCACTTTTGCAGTCAAGGTTTCACATGATAATCAGAATGCACGAGAAAGTCACTGCTTCCACCACTCAATTCTGCACACAGACAACTAATAGAGACAGAGAATTCAGCCATGGGACGTCAGGATTAAAGTGCAACCGTTCCAAAAGTTTTTTATTGACATTTTGGTTGTTTACTCTACAAAAAGATAAAGGCTTTCTCACAATTATTTAAAATTTAAAGGAATATTAAAATGTTCCCATGTAGTAATTTAGATTAGATTTTCCAGGTACAGCAACTATATTATGTTGGATGTTTTTGGTTACTGCAGTGATGGAACCAGCAGACGTTCAGGTAACCGTCATTAAAAGCTCTCTGTGACTAAGTAGCAGAATGACCTTTATTAATCACTGCATGTGGTGTCTACGAAAAGGGAGAGAAACAATACTCCAGCGTTATTTTTAAAGGGTAATGAGTTATCTAAAATGAAGACACTGCAGCACTTTTAAACTACATTTAAATTCTATCAAATATAGTGGCATAAACAAACATTTCATTCAAAGTAGCACTCTAAGTAAAATGACTCATTGAAAACCTAATTGTTCTCTAGAGAATGCTTATAGTATCTACTGGGCAGTCTGTTTCACTAATAAAATAATATAAAGTAAAAATTGAATCCCCTCATTAATTAGGTAACTGTTTAAGTATTATGTTATCCAAGTGATGATATGCACTCATCACTTTGATGAGAAACAAATACCAGGCAAGCTCATCAACCACTTTTCTTCAAAATGATGAATGAATTGTGGTCCTTGTCCTCAAGGAGCTCAAGCTTAATACACAGCACTTTAAAAAGTAACTTTAAGTATATGTGTTATAGGGTAATAATCAGAGATATATGCAAAGGGCTACTCTAAAACATTGCCAAATAGAGCTTGGTACCTATTAGGTACCACTTCCCATCCAGGCCACTGCTAAAGAACCTAAGGAAGAGAGACAGAATATCAAGTCAATGTCTCCGAGAAGATGTCTGAGTATCTCTGATTACTCTGCAAGACCACACATAAATTTGATTTACATTGCTGGGTTTATAGTATCCACTCTTCTCCATCAACATTATAACAAGGTAACTTGTACAATATATATTTGTGACAGTACATGAGATCCAATATGCAGCTATCCATAGATAATTATATCTTTTGCCACTGACATTGGTATATATTAAGCAACCTGTAACAACAAATGAGGACATTTTATGGTCCTACTGCACCCCAGGCAGTAGAAGTTTACACTAAAGTTTTTACATTTTCTTCAGATGGACATTATAAACCTGTTTAAAGTGAAAAATGACCTAAATTATACTTAGATGCCATTATTATAGAAACATAAAAATTAAGTTTTGCTTGTTATATTGGATGGTATTTTTCCTTTTGATTGACTTTTTTCTTCCTGATATTCATGTGATAAACACTTGAGTATAATCAGGAAAAATACAGAAAGAAGAAACAAACAGCAGAGCAAAGAATATGGGAGATAAATTAAAGGAGTAAACCAAGATCCTTTATCGGCATCGTTTAAGCATGTGTTATCCGGAAAATCACCAAATGTGTCACCAAACAGTGCTCTGCATGTCATTATGTTGTGGGGTAGTGACCTACAGTGATAAGCTCTATTATCCAGACCCATTCCCAATGAGACAAATATGGACAAGTAGTAGAGTCTTGAGAGAGAGAGCACGTTTATGATACTGACATCCCAGATGGTAGAATGGGTTCTGAATTCCCTTTACTTCAGAGATTACTTGAACAAATGTCTTTTTAGGTTAATAGAAATGCTGATTGCATTTCAAAAACTGAAGATTCTTTTATTCAACAAGCATACCCTGGGCATTTACTAAATGCACAGATAATGACCCTACACATTCTTGGAGAGCTAACATGCCATTTGAAGAGATGACACCACCACCATTAAATTTTTAACAACAAAGGCACCGATTAACTAAAAAATGGAACAAAAGGCTAGAATTGACGGCAGTGAAAACTGAGCTGGGATGGATGGGCAAAATGAAACTCCCAAAATGCCTGACAAAGGAGATGCTGCTTCACCTTCAAAGGAGTGTACACTTGCAAAGAAGTTTTAGGCTAGAGTGCCTGGCACAAAATTTATTCCAAATTGTGGTCAAATATAAAAAATGAAAAATGCATTTAAGCAGACTGGTGTATATAAATTTTTTCTCAAAAGAGCAATAAAGATACATAAAGAACAAAAAGATAGTCACTACGCATTAATAAATTATAAAACATAATAAATCTGAACACTATGCACATTTGTTTATTTAACAAACACATACTCTGTGTCAGGTGCTGTTAGAAATGTTGACTCATTTAATCTACATTAACAACCTTATGAGAATTTGTCTGCTCCTATTAATCCAAGTTTACATATGAAGAGACTGATACTTTTGTCTTTTTTTTTTTTTTAGAATCACATTAGACACCAGACTAGTGAGAATTTATTTGACTGTAGAGTGTAGAGCTAAGTCAGGATTGGTGAAAATCTCATTGTTCTCATTGGTGGAGACCAAACTTCTGTATTTCTCTCCACCAAATTGCTTTTGTCCTCATGGTCACATCATAGCCGCCGCAACTCCAGGAATTACATTTACATTCCAGGTCGAAAGAAGGATGTAACAGGAAAGCAGAGTTAACAAGTATCTCAGAAAGCAAAACTTTCCCAGAATTACCCAGCAGGCTTTGGCTTACATCGCAGAAAATAGTTTGTTGGTTTGTTTTTTAACTGAGCATAATATTCCCCCAAACGAAATCAAGGTTCTATTATTAGCAAAAGTTTAAGAGAGAATGGATATCGGGTGGGCAATGAACAGTGTTTGCCACAAGCAGCCATTTCTCAACTTCTCATTCAATAATTCTTTTCATGGTATCTTCTTTTTTGCTCAAGAGCATTAAAGTTTTTATGTATCAGAAAGAACTTCAAACAAACATTTAAATATTTAGATACTATGATTTCAGTTTCTCAAACTTAAATAGTCAACATGTATAGCAGAATATGGCTATATTTTAAACAGGGGCTGAAATCCATTATCAGACCATTACAAAATATCTCAAAAAGCAATCACATATTTTTCTGCCCATTGTTATGTTATTAGCTATATTATTTTACCTATCTAAAATCAGTTTTTGAAAAATCTTAACTTTCTAAACACGGCTAAAAAAAAACAGAATGGAAGCGAAAATGTTCAGGAAGCCAAAAAATTTATTTTAATTAACATTTATTGGTCAATTTAATCATAATGTATAGTAGAATTTTAAAAGTGTAGTAATGGAAGCCCAAGTAAAATGTTAATATGAAGAAAGGAACGATTAATTCTGACCTAACAGGTAAAGGGAGAGAAAAGTCGGGGATCGCTCTTCAGCAGGGGTGGGTGGCATTTGAACCTTGGAGGCTGACCTGATAAGGAATGCAATCGTAGGAGAGGGACAGAAAGGACTTGCCATCCTCAGGGAGCAGCATGTCTGGGTGACAGCAAACATGCTGGTGTAGCCGGCACAGAGGGTGCACGGAGAGATTGAGTGTTATAGCTAGAAATACAGGTTAAGTTCAAATTCAAATTGTTTCAGAAAGCTACCTCAGATAGCAATGAGGATGGAGTACAGAGTAAGATGATCAAGTACATGACCAGTCTTCTCACCTTCCCCCATTATCTCCTTAGGAACTTCTTCATAAGGTACAGAAGTCTCTCAGCGTTCAGGCACCTGAGCTCCCTCTGCTATTTATTTGGCTTGAGATGCTTGTACACACTCTCTTTTTTCTCCTAGCTAACTAGTTTTTATGCATCCTTTGATAGGTTCAAATGAGAGCATTTGTCACTTTACCAGCTGAATTCTTTCACTCTCCTAATTACCAAATCACGGCCACTGCCTTGTGGGGTGCCCATGACACCCCATCTACTCTGACACCTTTCATACTATATTAATTATTGACTTTTGTCTCTTACCACTTGCATATGAGCTCCTTGAGGATACATATCTATGCCCTTGCATCTAAGACATGATAAGCGTTCAATGTATGTTAATCAAATACAATGAATGAGGAGGTTACTTTAACAATCTAGAGAGGCGCTGAGCATGACAACGAGATGAAAAGGTTAGTACAGGTACCAAAGCTCCAATGTTTTACTAACAGGAGAAACCTTCAGGGCCTCACCCTACATCTTTTCTTGTTTTGAGAATAACTTTAATAAACATAGCAACCAGGTTTTATAACCTACAAAAACTGTATTTTTTTTAACAAAGAACCTGAATCATTAAAAGCTAAATTATATCGAACATACTTCTACTTAACGAGATAGAGAAATATGTACTATTTTCAAAATATTTCCATACAAATAAACTGAGGCTCTTAAAGGAGAGAACCAGGGTCCTCCATAACACACAGCTACAATGATTACATTTGTGCCTAATGTACATTTTACATCTAGTCTGCTCCACGGTGTTTTGCTTTCTCTAATCTCATCAAGGTGGACCCTTGAGATGTAGGCTAACTAGGACATTTGAGAGGAAAACTGTGACAGGTTATTTTTCCATTTGGCATAGAATCACTTATCCCTGCCCTTTATCTGGTCCACAGGATTAAATTGCTTTAACTCTGCTCATGATGACCTCATGGCAAAACATGCCACCCACTATTCTGCCCTGACTATAACACCTGTTACACTAGATTGTCTTAACAAATGTATATTCCTTTCCTTTCCCTTTCCCTTTCTCTTTTCCTTTCCTTCCTTCCTTTTATTTCTTTCTGTCTGTCCTTTCTTTCCTTCCTTCCTCTAATAAATAGCTGAGTGTCTACTATGTTCCAAGCATGAACAGGGATCATATCTTATTTTGAATCCTCAGTGACTAGCACAGCGACTTACAAACAGTAAACGCCTGAGAAGGGCTTTCTGAATGAATAAATGAGAATAATGAACAAATAAATAAATATATACATGCACATTTGACCCTCTTTCCTATAAGGCAAGGATACTTTTCCAAAGACCAGTTATCCTTTGTCTAGTCTTCCTTTATTTTGCTCAAGGTTACATGATAAAACATCAATTCCTATCCATTTCAACTATCTTACAAATGGCAATCATTTCCATCAGTTCCCTACTGCATCATTAGAATAAAGAAGGTGGATACATTAAAAGTATCTTTCGAATAATGATACTAGCTCTCTTCCTTTTTTTATAATGCTATTACAAAATTCTAAGTTCCTTAAAGAGAATTAATATGAATTCTTAGCACTATATTTCACCACGTGCTGGGTAGGCTGGGATACTTGATTAACTTCAACTAAATGACAAAGCAATGATCTAGCATATGTTATGAAAATTTTAGAGAAAATATTCATGAATATTCTATAATTTCCCTCCTTCCCCAAAATAATTCTTAACCATATCCTTGGGTCCTACTTACAATAAAATAAATCAAGTTTGTTTACTATCACATACCAATAAAACTAAATGATGAAAACTTCAAACCATTTATCATAATTATTCCATCCTCAACTTTGATACTTTCCTTCACAATTAAAATTTTCCATAATATTAATGTGAATACAGTACTTTGAAATGTTGCTTTTTTTTCATCCATCAAAGTCATACTATAATTTAAAGAATCGAGTCAAAAACTCTCCTTAATGAGTCATTGCTTTATACTTCTCTGCAGGATTTGCTTTTCTCAAGCAGTTTATCACTATTAAAAATTGGTAAAATATAACAGTATTTTGCAAAAAGGTAAAACTAATAGTAAATATGTTAGGTAAGTGACTAAAAACACTATTAGCATTAGTTTGAAAAAACACACTTCTAAGAAAAAAAAATCTATGCGTAGACTGCCTCTGTTTCCCTGGTCATAGGAAATTCTGTCTGAAAAAAAAACAGGAAAAAAACTTAAGAACAAAAGTCATTCTATTACTTTAATAGACAGTATCTTTTAGTACTATTTTTTCTATATTCATATAGTGTTTCCTGTCAAATATGATTACATTGTGTGTGCGTGTATGTGTGTGTGTGCGTTTTGAAAGTCAAGAAGAATAATTATTATTTTCCCTGGTTACATTCCAAGTAACCATGACTGTGACTGAAAGCCCATAAAGTAAAAGAAACATTCCAATAAGAAAATTCTGACTGGAAAGGTCAAACTGTATGAATTTGACATTTTCAAACACTGGGATTAGATTAACTAATTTATATTCTCCTGAAATAGTAAAAGCAGTAAGCTTTTTAAAAAATACCTAATTGTTAGAATCCTGTTACTCAGAGATAGAAATGCAGTCTTCTATTTCAGAAGAGAGGAGAAAAAAACTGTAGAGGAGGTAAATAACTGTAAAGTATCCTAAGTAATACTATCACATTTTCAAAGGTAAATGACAATAGTTTCTCTGCTTTTTGAGATGCATTTTGTCCATTTAAATAGCATGTTTCCCCATAAAATGAGACTAGACAGGAAGATTTCTTTAAGCTGTAATATTCTGTCTATAGCTGATTATACTATATGTCACAATATTATTTCTTGCCATTACCCTAAATCATTTTACAGAGGACTTAAGGAATCTTATAAGTTTTACTTAAAACACGGATCATATCAAGTTTAAAAAATCCAAAATAATTTGTTTTATATCATCGGAGGTACAGTAATACTATTTGAATACATAAAGACAGAATGGTACAATATATCTTTCATATGAAAAAGTTGATATATAAATTTATCAACTAATTTTAAACCATAGATTAGTGAAATTATCAGTATTATAAACTTAGTTGATGGCCTATATTTTTAAAATTAATTCCTAATTGTCATTTTTGAGATTTACTATCTCAAATGTTTAAAAAGCGAAATATACAAGTATTTATTCAAAGGTATATCTGCATTAGTTTATTTTAAGATCTCTAAGTCAGACATGCAATTAAAAAAGGTTTTGAAAATGTATTTCAGCATATCCCAAACTGACATAGGCTATAAAATAGGAATATTTTAAATATAAACAGCATTAATTAAGCATATAATCAGAAATGGGAAAAATCAATTATTTACCAAAAAAGGCAATAAAATCTACCATTCACTGGCTAAATTCATATTTATAACTATTATTTTCTCAGCTAATCACAAAAATAAGAACCATCTAGTTATTTTGCCCTGTTATAGGCAGAATCCTAGCTTGTTCCCTTCTGATTTCTACCATGAATATTTACATTATAAAATTAAAAGGAAACAGCATTATATAATTTATTCTTCTACCTCCAAAATATATAATGGAAGAGGATCTTTACAATGTGGAAAATATTGTTGCAGCAGCTTATGTCATAACCTCTCCTTGCTCTTTCTTCGTACTCCTTAATAAAATGATATGCCTCTAACATGTGGTTTAAAAGCAGTAATAATAAGACATGTTAACATGCCAGTCATTACCTGATCCTTTTCAGATACTATAATATATCAGAAAAGCAATAGCATTCATGATAAAACTCAAAACTCCATTTGTATAACTGTTCTTTATGTCCATATTTGTAAAAACCCCTGAATGCAAGTGCTCCGATTGTTCATTCTGATAATGTCCCTACCTTTCTTCACTGAGGCTGCCTTTTGCCTCGATGGTGTCACCAGCTCCTTTACAATCTGCAAGACTTGAATCATTGCTAATTAACAAGCCAAAGACTCCAGCTGCTTCCTCCAGAAATCCAACAGGTTTCATCACTAAGAGCTCATGACATTTCTGCTTTCAGGAAGCTCAGGCACGAACACAGTTCAACTTCAGAGAAATGCTTTGCTTAGCTACCCATGAAGGCTCTGAAGCAATTAATAAAAAACAACGAAAAGATAGGCTGTATCTTCTTGAAATGATGGATTCAAAGTGACTTTTTAGCACATGCGAAAACCACCATCCTCAAAGTCCCAAATGTATTACTTTGCAAAGCATTAACAGTTATAAACAAAACAAACTGTGGGTAATCTTCTGTACATCACTAAGCATAGTGAAAACATTTTCTCGCAAAAGTCATGACAGGAAAAATAAAGTGCTATGCTATAAATTCTCATATCTTGGATCACAGATGCTATGTGCAAGTTTTTAAAAACACATTCAGAAGTAGTCAACCAAAATATCCTGCACTGTCAAAGCCTTAATACTTTTTTCCAATTTCTCAAAAATCTCATATTTGAAACACAGAAAATAAAATGTGGATAAAAATAAAACTATCTTGCTAACTCCAAGCTCCCAGATCTGCATTAAAGATATGATATCTCAAAAAATAGTCACTAAATTCCTCACCTGCCCCCCTCATATACACACCTCTGACATCTTAGTACATGAAGAAGTCTAGGTCCACCTCGCACACTATAAGACCCCAAAGAGGTCTGTAAATTTGTTGGTCTCACCAGCAGAGGCATGGGCCAGAGAATTTCAAATCAAGTATAACCACAGTTTCTGCCATAGGAGTTTTAACAGCCAAGCTGCAACAATGCTCAATTAATATTTAATTTTACATGTCCTATTTTTCACATAGCAGCCTTTTCCAAAGTAAACCTACAGCCTTAACTAAAAGAGAAAAATGACATTCAGGTTAGTATGGTTAAATGCTATTATTTACTACAGCGACTTTCCACCAGCAATTCGTTCCCCTGACTGTGCTGCCAACTTTCCCGTCCTCATTTTCTTTCCCATTTGTTATTTGGATCTTACTGTATCATGAAATAATGGATCCCACAGCAAATCAAAGGCAGTCAGTCCCTTTGCCTCCACTCAGTTGAAGGCTTATTTGTTTATTTTCCCATTTTTCAACTGGACAACTGAGGCACATAGTAAATCAACCAAGGTTGGAAGGAAAACACAGGATTTGCTTTCTCTGACACCAAACCTCTTCTGTAAAACTGCAGTTTTAAAGTTCAGGGTGACGTTTTCAGCTCTTCAAAGAAGAGGTGCTATAACATGTGCATATATATCCACACATAATGTATTCTCCATATGGGTGTTAATTTAAGACATCAGTGCTACAAATTCGTGATAGTGAGAAATATTTGCAAACGGAGGACAAAACAGGGCATTTATCCTAACTACATATTATCTTTAAAGATCATGTTATACTTGCCAACTAAATCAAAGCAAGTGTTCAGATGGGTCAAAGACCAAGTTTTAAACCTCAAATCAAAACTGTGCTCTTTAATGAATCCCTCTGTAGACCTGATATAGACAAATCAACATTTAAGTCAAACTCCTCAAACCATGTTCTCCCAGTTCTTTCTATACCTTGCCCCAGTTCCTAGGGCAGCTATGAACATGAAAAAGGTAGTAAGTACCTACTGAATTTATTTTCTAGTTCTTCCCATCTCCAGCTCCTAAGAAATTACTTCCACTCTTCTAGTAAAAAAAATGATGTTTTTGAAAGATACTTTTCTGTTAGCTTTTCTCTCTCCCAGTATTTTTCTCTTTCCATGCAAGGAAGAGGACATACAGAACATGATCCTCTCAGCCACTTCTACCCTCCTTACCTGATCAGTGAAAAAAAGAATATCTATATTCGTGTTTCCATAAATTTCAATTCTCATCATCATCTATCTCACTGATAGTGTTGGTTTTAAAAATGAAAATCATATAGTAATCAGTTTGGACACACTGGCTCAGTACTGTCAGGCCTTACCTTCTGCTAAGCAACCAACAGCTTTTTCTTATTATTCTCTTCATATTTTTTTATCACACATTACATAAGTAAAAAAATATTTGAGCACATATTCTAATATATGTAACCTAGCTGTGCTCTAAAACGTCAAGAGCACGAAAGACAATGAAGGACTGAGGAGGTATTATAGATTAGAGGACAACAGAGAATCGAGATAACTAAAAGTAATACATGATCCCAGATTAGATACCGGACCAGAAAGGGATGGAGGAAAATATGGATTTTGGGACAACTGAAAAATGTGAATACAAACTATAGATGGTCTGTGTTAATTTTCTGACTATGACCATTAGACTGTAGTTATATAAAAGAATATCCTGGATGAGGAAATATACCCTGAAGTATTTAGGGGTAAATATTTCAATTTACTTCCTAATGATTCAGGAAAAAAATAATAATAATATTAATATAGAATGAGAAAACAAATGTGGTAAATGTTAACATTTGAGAAATCCAGGTAAAAGAACATATATGAATTATTTGTGTTATTCTTGCCACATTTTCCTAAGTGTAAAATTATTTCAAAATAAAAAGTTAAATACTGGCTACATATCCCAATACATATTTACTTGTTTATAAAAGACATATGTGTATTCATTTCTATGTATGTTTATTCATACAAAACAGTAATTTTAAAGGATGAGATAAATAATATCAAGAATTACACATTTGCATATATGCATATATTCTGTGTATGTATGTACACAGATACATGCATATGCACGCATAAGTCATTCCTGGATGGCATGGAAATGCCGAAGGCAGACATACCTCTGGGGTTACCCTGACATATATTATATTTTATATAATCCTTTGAGAATTTTTTTTTTCTTGAAGATGATCCTATTATATTCTAGACCAGTGGTTCTCGATTTTCAGTACATACTGAAATTGCCTGGGGAGTTTTACAAAGTATGATGCCTGCGTCCATCCACAGGGATTTTGACCTCATTGCTCTAGGGCACACAAATTTTAAAAGCTCCCCCAAATGATCCTAATATTCAGCCACAGTTAAGAACCACTATTCTAAAAGAATGACCCAGGAAAAGCTAATTACATGTGAGTAAGTAAACATGAAAGGTACAACATATTACGATTCCACTACTGCCACTTACATACATTTATGGAGAGAAAGACATGGATACAAAAAGAAAAAAATATCAAAATGGTATCATGTTTTCTATACTTTCTACAGAGAACAAATTTTACTACTGTTTTTTTAAGGATTTACATTTCATTTTTTTAAAAATCCATGTCGCCAGAAAAGATATACAGATGGCAAGTAAGCATATGCAAAGAGGCTCAACATCATATATCATTAGGGAATTTCAAATTAAGACATCAATCAGATACCACTATACACCCACTAGAATCGCTAAAATCTAAAACTCTGACAGCACCAAATGCCAGTGAGGATGTGGAGCAACAGGAACTCTCATTCACTGCTGCTGAGAATGCGAAATGGTACAGCCACTTTGGAAGAGAGTTTGGCAGCCTTCTACAAAACTAAACAGTCATTACCATATAATTCAGCAATTGCACTTGTTATTTACCCAAATGAGTTGAAAACATATCTATGCAAAAACTTGTATGTGAATGTTTATAGCAGTTTTACTTATAATTGCCAAAACTTGAAAGCAACACAGATATTCTTCAGTAGGTGAACAGGTAAACAAACTGTGCTACATCCAGACAATGGAATATTACTCGGCAATAAAAGAAATGAGCTATCAAGTCCTTCCAAAATAACAACAAGAAGCCTTAAATGCACTTTGCTAAGTGAAAGAAGCCAGTCTGAAAAGGAGTCAGTCTGAAATCGTACATACTGTATGATTCCAACTATATGACATTCAGGAAAAGGCAAGACTATGGTGACAGTAAAATGATCAGTGGTTGCTCAAGGCTTGAGAAAAGAAAAAGAAGGATGAACAGGGAGCACAGGGAATTTTTAGGGCAGTGAAACTACTTTATTGTAATGGTAAATACATGTCATTATACATTTGTCAAAACCCATAGAGTGTACAATACAGAGTGAATCCTAATGTAAAACAGAGACCTTAGTGAATAGTAATGTATCAATATCGGTTCACCAACTGGAGTAAATGCACCACACTCATGCAAGATGTTAATAACACGGGTACCTGGGAAGGTGGAAGTATTATGAGAGGGTGTAAGGGAACTCTTGGTACTTTCCACTCAATTTTTCTGTAAATCTAAAACTCTTCTGAAAAATAAAGTCTTTTAAAAATGACAAAGGAAATTCATATTTAAGATATGTTTAATCTATATCATACTTTTCAGACTTTACCTGAAATAATATAAAGATAAATCTAAAAAGTACAGAGTCTAATTGGAGAGAGAGAGTGCTTAAAACAACAGCATTAGCTGCCTACACATATGAGAGATCCAATGTGGCTTGGTGGATGAAAAATGCTATAGTTGCCCTTGCAATGGGCTGTCTGAAAACAGCTGAGAGCTAGTTCTTTTTTCAAATTCTTACCTCAATCTTATTTCTTACATTTTTATTTTTGTTAAGGCTACCCCAAAACCAGTAACTTGTGGCTAATTCAAAAACTGCTGACTTACTTTTGCACCTATCACTTCCAAATCCTGCCTTCCCAGAGTGGGACACAAGAGAGAATGCCCATGAGAGAACAAGAATGAGACAACAATGAGAGAAATGCAACAGGCGGGGAATATAAGCACTCACTACTGTCCACCTATTTGGACAATCCACCTCACGCCATTTTCCAGGATCAAAAACAGGAATTAGACTGCAAATGATGTAAAGAGAAAGGTAGCTAGGTAAAAAAAATAAATCTTTTCACACCATTCCTCACAAGAAAGAAAAGAAGGAAAGGAAGGAAGGAAAGAAGGAAGGAAGGAAGGAGGAAGGAAGGAAAGAAGGAAGGAAGGAAGGAAGGAAGGAAGAAGGAAGGAAAGGGGAAGGAAGGAAGAAGGAAGGAAGGAAGGAAGGAAGGAAGGAAGAAGGAAGAAGGAAGGAAGGAAAAGAGGAGAGGGAAGGAAGGAAAAAGAGAAAGAGAGGAAAGAAGAAGGAGAAATCGGAAAAAAAGAAAAAAAGAGGAAAGAAAGAAGAAGGAAGAAAAAAAGAAGGAAGAAGAAGGAAGAAAGAGGAAAAGGAAAAGGAAAAAAGGAAGGAAAAGGAGGAAGGAAGGAAGGAAGGAAGGAAGGAAGGAAGAAGGAAGGAAGGAAGGAAGGAAGGAAAAAAAAAGAAAAGAAAGAAAAAGAAAAGAAAAAAAGAAAAGAAAAGAAAGAAAGAAAAGAAAGAGAAAAAGAAGAAAAGAAAGAAGAAGAAAGAAAGAAAGAAAGAAAGAAAGAAAGAAAGAAACAAACAAACAAACAAACAAACAAACAAAGAAACAAAGAAAGGAAAAGAAAAAAGGAAGAGGAAAAGAACAAGATTGAATTTAATCACATTGGTATTTTTTCTCTCATTCATTTAATAAAACCATGAACAAGTTCACTGGGACATCTTGTTAGGCCCTAAGATAAAGGACAAGAGAATAAGTACTGTTTTTAAACAAAATAATATTACTATTCATAACAAATAATGCTATAGACAATTCCAACCAACTCCCTAAAATCTTAAAGGATTAAAAACTAATTTAAAAGGTTTCTATTTTCTTCTTTTTGTCAATATACATCATTAATAGTTTTTCTTATTACAAAAATAATACATGTTCACTGTAGAAAATTAGTATCCAAAAATATGTCAAAAGAAAAGAAAAATCTTTCTGCAGCCCACCATACAGATAAGCACTGCCAACAACCTTTTAGATTTACCCATATACTTTTTGTTGTTGATTTTACAAAAATGGAGTAATATGCACACTTTTGGAACTGATATGTTTTCGCAGTTTAAAATATTTCGTCAATATCTTTTTATACAATCAGCGCAGACAAATGTATTTGCACTGTGCTCTACAACTACAAAATTTTTTGAGCATGTGAATAACAACCCAGCATCTTTTCATTCTTGGCACTGATTCAGATTTTTTCTAACCACTTTTCAGAAAACTTCTTTTGCCTTTCCTGGAAATATGTTTTAGAATTAAACTACTGTCATTTTTTTCAGGACATGTAGATAAATGAGAAGAAAACAATGTGAGAGGCCACACTTCTTGTGACAAAAATAATCTGTAAATATTCCAGATGTCAATTGGCTCACAAATAGAAGAAAGACTATTGAAAATTAAACTATAAGCCTATTTCTGAAGAGTCTCCTCTTGGGTTAATAAATCAGTCAATATACTTCATTTCTTTGTCATTCTACTTAAATTTTAAGGGTGGGATATAATCACTTTGTTCTGGAATTTTTAATATTGATCTCTGCAAACTCATCAATATAAAACATGTCGTATGTTATTTATAAAAAATAAAAGTCGTACATCTTTTTCTACCTAAAATCTATACTATTTTCTGTCCAAATAGTGTTCAGGTGCTTTTACAGTAATTCCTAATAATTTATACTGGGTATTTAAAAATTAATACTATCAAAAGCTAATCCACTATCTCACAGGTTTTTTTCATAGGAAAAAAGTAAAACAAAACAAAGAAGATATGAAGGTTAAATGTCCTGAAATGTAGGGTGTGGAGAGAACCACAGAATATGTGTTTATGAATAACAACAGTAACCTTCTTTCACATAACCTCAACTGCTTATGAACAAAAGTACCTGAGTTAAGCCAGTAGCTCTCTCAGAACCAGTTTTTACTTTCAAGATATTTTACCAAAGAGCAATTCGTTTTGCTTATAAAAAGCAACCAAGAAACTTCTCAACTCTGTAACTCAGTGGAAACTGTTATAAATATGTGCAAAATATGTTTCACAAATATGGGAAATAAAATTATATTATCTCAATGTGTCTTCACAACATCTAAAAATTCTTAATGTACTGACTGCATACCATAAGTGCATTTTAAGGCAATAAACTTGTTTATCCATACAAAATATATTAAGCACCTAGCATGTACAATATCTAGTAGGCACCAAGTAGGTACCATGCTAGTTGTGGATTATTACAGGGGTGATCAACTTCCTTCCATTCTACCAAAAGATATGGGCATTAAGACATAATTACACAATTAATTATTGAATTACAATTGAGATGACTCCTGCAAGTAAGTACAAGATGGCAGGAGAATGTACCCTTAAATGGAAAGTCAGTGTGAACTGAAGGTCATACATAGTATAGTTGACCCTTGAACTACACGGCGGTTAGGGGAGCTGACTCCCATGCAGTTGAAAATCCATGTGTAACTTTTGACTCCCCCCAAATTTAACTACAGTCCTACAGTATCCAAGGAGGGACTGCTTCTAATACTTGCCCTCACCCTCTCCGCCCTCTTTTAAGGAAGACAAGAAGACACAGGCAAAAACATTTCCATACTATTAACTCTAGCCTAAGTGATTAATTCTGGTTGGTTGGTTTAAGAAAAAGGAAAAATTCACCAGTGAAATTCATTCTGCAAACATTTTTTAGAAATTGCACCATCATAAATAACCAAAAAAAATAGGGAAATGATGCATCATAATCTTTAAGGAATATAATTATGAACTCTAATTATAAAAAATAATTACAGAAATATAATTGTCTAAACACAATTCAATGTTATAAATCAACATATAAAATTGAATACAAACTATGAACTCAATTATATAAAAATGTATATTCTCTGGACAACACCAGAAGGTCACAAACAAAACAGCAAACAGCTGCTTTAATGTAGTGGGGTTACAATACCTTTTTTCCCCTTGTTTCCAAAATGTATTTATTTTAATATTATGGTTATACTTTTAAAACATAGATTAGTTTAGATTAGAGTAAGTATAATAAAGTATAAAATGGAGACAACAGTGGGGTGTTTAACTAAAGTTACAACCTTAATCCCCTCCAACCACCTACTTCTACCGATGCTGAATTTTCCTTAATTTCTTAATCTTTATCTCAATTTCCTAACTCCAGATCTTGACTTACGTTGAGACCTCTCTCCCTCTTCCTCGGTACTTAGCTGGGCCTCAGCTGGAATATGATTCCCGATGGCCTCCTTGCCCTCACTGTGGATCAGGTCCCTTGCCCCTGCAGACTCCTGCACTTCCTCTTTTGTATTAATAAGACTTGTGCAACATCTGCCTTCCCCACAAGGTCTGTGCTCTATGACAAGGGCCATGTCTGTCTCGATCCTGTCTATAGCCCCAAAGACCAACACAGCATCAGTACACACGGAGGTGCTCATTAAGGACCTGTTAGTACTAAAATAAAAATTTATTCAAAGTCATATAATCTCTTTCTTCCTTTAAATGTGTCTTAAAATCAGACTCAAAGACCACTCGTAAAACATTTTTAAAGATTAATTTATATCATCATATGTCTCAAAGTTATCTGAAAAGCAACATTTGAATCTCTTATACTTTGCTATATCCCAAGTAAATTTTCTAGTTTTCGATATACCTTGCAATTATTAAACTTTTAAGAGTCAAAACTATAGATAGTAAGCATCCTGACATTTCACATTAAAATCTAATATAACCCATAAATCTCTAAAACCTAATGAGAATCAGAGATTTGATATGTTCATTTATTTTATTTTTAGCTAAATAAAATTTACTAGGACAAAGACAGAGACATCAGGTTATGAAAAAGGCTAATCTTTAGTGAAGCAACCTCAATTTATATATGAAGAACTAGTTTATTGTTATAAAACAATTCAATAATGCTTATACTTTATGCCTTCACAGTATTTGTTCAACATGTTGAGATTTTTGTCAAGATCATTCAAAACAGCAACTGAGCAAAAAGGGATTTCTCTTGATAAAAGCCAACTGTCTCCTTTCAGGGTCATCTCATACTCAAGAAAATATTTCACTGCCATTTCTCTCAAGCCCTTGTAATAAAGGCAAAATAGAAACTAGTGAAGCAGAACAATAAATCTTGTTCTTATGCAAGAAACTGGAATCCTATCTCAGTTAAAGAAGGAAGTTTTTCTGTTAACTAAATGAGAAGGAAATGGAGAGAGCACCATGCAGTCTTCCTTTCCCTTCCAGACAGACTTCCTGAAGGAATGCCCCCAAACTAGTCACACGTTAGGGCAGGTCTCATTAGAGGAAGCCTCAGATAATCCTAACCTGAGGGACACTATAAATGAACTGGTCTGAGTTCCTCAAAAGCACCATATTGTGAAAGAAAAGGAACTGTTCCAGATTACAAGAGACTTAAAAACTTGACAACTAAATGCAACACGTAAATAATACTCAGTTGGATCCCACACTGGACACGCAAAACTACTGTAAAAGACATTATTGGGGAAACCGCCAAAAGTAGAAAAAGGATTGTAGACTACATAAACATAGTTTATCTATATAATAATTTTGCTGTGGTGACATAAGAGAATAAATATCTTGTTCTTTAGAACTACGCACTGAACTATAAAATGGGTAGAGGAAGATGATAAATGCAACCTCGTCTCAAATGGTTCCAAAATAAATAAATAATGGCTATTTTTTTAAAGTGCATATTCAGAAATTTAAAACACCAAATAAAGAATTGATCCTATTGAAAGAATAAAGGTGGACTGGTGGGGAAGGAGAGATAGAATTTCATGACATCAGAGTAAGAATTTCACCTGCTGAGAAGATACACGCTAATCAAAAAAGAAAATGACTTAAGAAGGAAGACTGCAGATGGAGACACTGTTATTTCATCAGCACGGAGCCTGAGAGCACATCTGTCCAGGGAGACTAAAAGCTCTGATGCCTGTTTTACGTCACATTTAAAAGGAAAACAGAGTCATGATTCCACTTTTATAATACAAATCAAACATTTTTAAGTAGCTTTCGTAAGTGTGGAGACACTTTTATCAAGGAATCATTTGGATCCAAGTTCCTTTTAACAAAGTCAGTTTTGGGTAGCTAGAAAGTTGAGGAGCTGTCTTTTTCCTTCCAAAGTTTCCCATACTCACAGCTACATACATCTACAGGTACATATAGGTACAAAGAGTCTATAAAACTTCTATAGTTGATTTAAAAAAAATCACAACGGCTCTACTGCTTCCATGAGTGGTATCGGGGACAAAGATGGGTGCTACCCCCATGGCAATGGAAAAGCACCTTTCCTTATCAAAAGACAGACTCCAACAGCAATGAAGACTGCCCCTTAGCAGTAGGAAAGCCTCTTATACAGAGTCTAGGTTTTTTCTACCACCAGAAATGACATTTCTGATAATAAAGCATGCCCGTGAAATACATCCTAGTAATCATAATAGTCTGAATTAATCATTTAGCGTATAAACTTGTGTTATTGTGGTTAAAACCACAAATTCAAACATGTTTGAAAATCAAATCCAAATTGTGTTGTACCATAATTGTCACAAGTAAACAAATTTGGCATGCTCTTCCAACACTGGTAACACCTAGTTCCTCCTCTCCTCATAAACAACAGGCCACACTGCATCTACATCTACATATCATACAAAGAAAATAGCAAAGTTATTGCCTAAGGAAAATACACAAGACCAACTATTGCAAATTTACATAAAAACTTAACACAAGCAAACGGATCCTAACTAACTTTGCATTTGTTAGAACATAACAAGGGAGACACATTTGAGAAGTTGAGCCGCCAATCATACATAATGTGGCTAGTGGGTGGCAAAGCCAACCTAGGTGTCTGGGACTCTGGGAACTTGAAGAAGATTGCCATTGGATAACTAAACCTCTCCGAATGGAACTGTAAAGAGTTCCCCTAAGAACAGTATATTTTAAACTACAATAAAAAGGTCATTTGGACCCCCCTAGTTCGTGTTGTACTAAACAATTTTAATTGAAGTTGATTTACATACTGAGTTTATATTATGCAATATGCTGTAGATCTAAAACAAAAATGTCAATGACAGGCATATGACAGCTATGTAAATAATGTGGCTTCTGAACAATAGTAGTATAATATTAGGTAAACAATTTGAAAATTTAAGATTTAAATAGCAAAAGTAATTTAGAAGCTTTGCTGAGATTATAATACTACAGTAATTTGCATTTATACTAAGAATTTAAATGACTTTTAATAAAAACAAACGATTTTCACAGAAAATGTTTTGTTTAATTACAAATCAATTTCTTTTATAGAGAGATTTAGGGGTGTGCGTGTGAGAGAAAGAAAGCAAGAGGGGTGGGACGGGACTATCAAATGGACGAAACAGAATTTCAAATGGACAAAATACAATTTGTAAAGCTGGGTAAAAGTTATATAGGAAATCATTTTTGGTACTATTTTTACAACTTTTCTTTTTGTTGTAAGTTTGAAAAATATTGAAACAAGAAGATACAAAATAATACAAACTCTCTCCTAACAAGAACTTAAAATACTATAACTGAATATACTCTATAGAAACGTTACATTAAATTCACATTTAATTCCCCGTAGTATCAAACTAAGGTTTAGTCACTTTTCTGCAAGTGGTCAAAAAGATAAATTAGCTTAAAGCAAAGTATATTCCATTTTAAATGGTCAGTATTAACACAATGAAGTGCTTTAAACTAAAAAATTGATGTAGTAAATTTTCTGAAAGCAATTTTTGCTGACATTCTTTATCACCCTACCTACTACACTTTACTGCTGCCACAATTCTGATAGGTGACAGATACACAGTGTTTTTCAACAGGGACTCTACACTCTGCCTAGCCCTGCCCTAAATGGCAGTAGGTTCCCCCAGTAACTGTGACAATCAAAAAGTCTCCATACATTTCCAAATTCAATCCCCCCGCCACCAAGAATCACTGATTATATATCCATTTTAAGAATAGTTGACATTTAAAACTTTATATTCCAAAATTTAAATTTATCAAACATAAATGAGTCTTAATATAGCAAATGGATACTTGTTATACTTTACAAGAGAATTTCTTGCAAAATTCCATTAAACACAGCCATGCCGCTATTTAAAATACAATTCAACACAATTCATTATAGGTTTTCTTTAACTTCAGCCCAACTTCTGAGGTACACAACTATTCAATAAAACAGGATATATATCTAGATAGGCTACTGTCCTAGAGAGAAGTTTTAGCCAATACTTAGGGAAAGTCTTATATTACTTGTGCGCAGATTTTTCTATTTAGTACGACTCAGAAGAATCCTTCCGCCACCACTAAGGGACTATCAATCTACTCAATTATTTATAATATTGCTCTGACAAAGTTAAAACAAATTGTTCTTCACTTTGGCATGAACTCTTAGTCTACTCTTCCACAGAATTGAGATTTACTCTCTCTCTCCTGGAAAGCCACAAATACGCTACAACCCAAACTATCTACTGCCATTACTTTCCTTCAGATAAATGAGAAACATTTCACATCCAGAAGTGACCTCAAAAAAATTCACTCCATTATTTAGGCTAAGGAGCAGGATCAAACACTCCAACACAACAGATTGACTCCTGGACTGTCCAATCAGAAGAGAATTAAGATCCAGAAGACTCTCTTAGGAAAAAAAAAAAAAACATGACATGTAATTAGTTAAAGAACAAAACTTTCCTGAAGAACATGAAATAAAATACAGAAGTAAAGATTAAAATTGTTAAATAGAGCAGATACACTTTATATTTTTTAACTTAAAACTTGGGAATAGAAAACTACGTAGTACCCTAAATAATCACTTTTCTTTGTTGGTGCTATTTTTGGCTTTTTTTTTTCTTTAACATATTCCATCAAAATAATCATCTAGAAATTCTTTGGCACTACATGAACTATTCTTGTTGTATAAAGATCTAAGAGATCAATTTCAAATTACAGCCACAGTTTAAGTATAACAACTTTATTTCATCTTTGGCATTGTCTCATAAAACAGAATTTTGAACAAATCTAATAAATGTTAAACACTGCAAAATATGCAAATACGAACACAAGAACAATTTAAGTAATGAAAATCAATATGCTTTTTGTAGACTGTAATAAAGTTAACAATCCACAATGAAATACGCAATGTCATAGTAGCATCATATAATACATTTTCCACAAGACAAATATTCCTCCTCAGAGTTTATAAAGATCTAGACAAGGAGTTAAAAAACACCTTAAAGCATTTAACAAATTATCTAGGCCTTATATATTTGGGGCATCCCAACCAGTGCATCAGGGCGTAGAGAAACTGATCTCCTTGGCTTTCAGGGCAGTCGGGCACAAGTGGCACCCTGGCCTGAGGTGTCAGAGCCAGTCGCCTCCAAACATTTCCAACAGTTTACCCACATGTTATAAAATTACAACCATGTCCTATGCAGTTCATGACATGGGAAGGGCTAGGAAATCCTGCACATATAAACCCTCCCATCTGTATAACTATCATACTTTTTTTCTAATCTCTAGGGAAATACTGAAAAACTTTCAGTTACTCATCAGTATCACCCAAATCTAGGTTTGAAAATTCTATCTAGACTTGAATGACTTATGTTCCTATTTTTTAAGATATATCATGCTTCTCCAATATTTTTTTCAAAAAAAGGAACTCTGATATACTCAGTTCCCACACTCTAGAAACTGCAGCATAATGTAACCACAACATTCCCTAATCTATGGTTACATGGTCTACTTGTCAAGAATGATTTCCATCTCTGGGCGAAATCATCAAATTGGCAAAAAAGAAAAGAAAAAAAAAGAAAGTATATTTCGAAGGAAACCTGAAAAGAACCGAAAACTAAGAACAAAGCTATAAAAGACAAATACTGCCTATAACCAATCTTTTTAATTTATATCTAACAAAAATGTCTATTTGTCAGAATAATTTTTCCAGAATGAAATCTTAAGTGGCTTCCCTAACAGTAATCCTTTAATTCCTTTAATAATTCCTTAAGCCCTACAGCATAAAGTCCAAACTCCCTGGAATGTGTATGGCCTGGACCCTGATTTCATCTTCTCCAGCTGTATCTCTCAGATTCTCCCTTCCCCATCTCTGTACTCCAGAACGCTCAACTGCTTGGTGACACCCACGCGTAGTCAAACTTTCATGTCTCTCTCACACCAACTCCACCTACTTGGAATGCTGCGTCCTATGCCACACTCCACACACACAACACAACACCTCTCTCTCTCTCTCTCCCCTCTCTCTCCTTCCCTCCCTCCCTTTCTCTCCCTGCTGCCCTCTGTCTTTCTCTCTTTTTACTAGAATTGCTCAAATTTCACCAGAAAATAATACATGGAATAGCTACTATATACTTAGGAACATCCAAATCTATAAACTATTTATTGAACACCATTAAGTGCCAGGAACAGTGTGAATACCAGGAATAAAAGTCTTTGCTGTTCTCACAGATAAGAACAAATAGGCAGGCAATTTTAATATAGTATGATAGGCAGCAGAAGCAGGTGAGCAGAGTGCTATGGAGAGGCAGCATAGGGGCTCATCTGCCAGTGAAATGGTGCGAGGGTGACAGGCAGGAATGCTAGGAGCTAGGGAACGAAGCAGAAACTGATCTTTTAAAAAATTTTAAGTGTGAAGTAAGGACTCTGGACTTTTTTGTAACACCAGTGGTTAAACCCCAGTGGCAATGTTCATTCTTTGTGGCTCCCCCATCTTTATAACAAACAGAGAACTTTCAAAATATATGCCCCAAAACATGTTAAACATCTCTATGGATTGGAAATCTAACAGGAACACAAAGTATGAGCCAAGCTAAAGCCAGGACATCTGTGGGGCTCTGGGCCCCAAAGCAGGAAAAGACAGCAGGAAGTTGATCCTACGGTATAACTGTAAATAAAGGGTTCCCTGTAAAGCAGAGTTGGTAGCCAGGCTCTGGTTAAAACCAGAGACAGGGAAGGCACTCCACCTTGATTATGAAACTAGACTGAAAAAACTCTATGCTACCTGCACTGAGGTTACAGCTTAGGAAGATGCAGACCTAAAGTCAGCTCTCAGTGACGGAATCTGTGATATCCCCGGCCATCGTCGGGGAGGGGCTCGGACCCACTAACACAAGACCTGATTCTGACCTGGGAACTCCAAAGCCAGACAAGACATAACTGCAAATCTGCTAGACCAGCAGGGAAAATCACAGCAAAGACAGAGACAGAGAGAGTGCGAGAGGGTGTAAGAAACTTGAGAAAGAAAAAAATTCCCATCAGAATGTGCCTACAAAAGTACAGAACATGATGAAAACACTGACAATAAATTCACTGTAGACAAAATAACAAAATAATCAAGTGATCTGAAAAAAAACTTTAAAATAAACACGTAAAAGATCCAGAATGAGATAAAGGAATAACAAAAGAGCCAGAAATTTTTTTAAATAAAAACAAGCAGGAATGAGAAAAGAACTAGTGGATATAAAAAAAGAAAAATTAAAAATCTTGCAAATAAAATAAAGCCAATGCAATTTACAAGTAAAAAGTTGTAAAGGTTCAGCTACTTCTTATTGGTTGCCTAACAAGCCATTGACCCTCTGCTTTCGTCCCCGCACGGCTCTATGTTCTTCGGGGCAGCTGTATACAAGACTTTGTTCAACACTGAGATTCAAAAAGGAAAGACACATGGTACCTGTACTCAAAGAACTCGCCATTTGTAGCAGTGATGCTAACAGAACACTAAGATTATAAAGTAGAACAAAATCTAGTTCACTTTCAAAAACGTAAGCATTTCTAAGTTAAAAAATTTTGACAATTTTCTCTTAGTTTTCAGGAACTTATTACCACCTTTACTAGAGTTGGCACTTCACATTAGATAAGCATTCCCACAAATATTCTCACAGTATAACATGAATGGAGCTGGAATAATAAAAGCTGCTTCCTTCTTAATCTAGATTTGAACTCATCCAGCAACCATCCTTTATTAAAGTACACCACTGAAAAGTCTCAAAAATCAAAGACCACTTCTTGCAATATTATTTTTAGTAGAAAGCACTCAAAGATTTCAAAATAACAACTTCCTTTTCATTTATTAAATGTCTAATTATTTAAATTGTCGATAAGAAAGCTTACCCTGTTCATATTAAAGTAAATATAATCGATATGAATAATATGTGAAAAATTTTAAACTCTCTGATACTATATTCCAATAAGGAAATGCTCACTCCATCCCAAAGTTTTCATAATCAAAAATGCGGTACTTTTTTTAAAGTACATCAAAGCTAACATAGGATTATGAGAGTAAAATCTTAACTCTTCCCTCACTCTGAAAGTAAATCGAACAAAAATAGTAAAATCCAATTCTGTTCATAAGCAGAAGTGGATAGAAATGACAGAAAATATTACACATACAACTGAGAAGATAAAATTTGTATCAAATTTGCTAAGTCTATAGGCTAAACTTGGTTCCTTGTTCCATCCAGAATCTTTTTTTCTTTTTTTTTTTTGATAAAACATGTTAACTCATTTATACAATGATCAAATTTCATACAATAAAACCTCTGCCAATTATAGTCAACTGCAATTTTCCCTCTCCATATTTCTAAAGAGTCATTTTCCAATGGCTAGTCAATAGAAAATTTTAGATAACAGAACTATAAATGAGCCAGGAAGCTAATGACACAGATTGTCTCACCACATCTAACTTCTGAGAATCAATCAAAATTCAGAAAGTATCTCCTTGTTTAAACAGAGACAAGTACACAGAACTGTAATGAACCAGATTATCCAATCTCTGATAAAGTGACACAATTCCAAATTGTCCAGTAACAATTTCATTTTTTAAGCACAGCACTGCAAATGCTCCTGAGAACACTGAGATGAAACGAAGGACACTTACTCATGACTGGAAAGGTCTCTGTATGCTGTCCCAATCAGATATTAAACCAAAATCTGCTGTCCAAGGTTTCTCAGAGGAATACATGTCCTAGCCAGAAAACAAAGAGAAAAAAAATCATGTTTTCTAAAGGCATTTGAAATTAAGTTTCCTAAAAAATGACCAATCGTAAGAATCTCATGATTCCATTTTCCTTTTTCTGTAAGAAGTTACCTCAAAAGTAAACAAAATGTATAAAGTAATTACCACACAGACATTTATTAAGGTATCCTTTGTCTTCAGTTACTAAAAACTTATTTTCCCTGCCCCCCCATTCTCAAATAAATAAGTCATAGAAAGAAAGCACACTACTCATGGTAAATACAGCATATCACACCTGCTAAATTAATGTTGATTGCAGATAAGTGATTTATATACACCATCAAATGAGGATCACCAAAGTTATTGCTATAGACTTTCTCTAATGGGCAATCTCCACACTATAAAAGTAATGTGGTTCCATTGTTTTAAAAAAATTGGAAACAACAGTAAAGTAGAAGAAAAAATCTCTCACAATACAATGCCACTACATCTATGCAATCATTTAGGGCATGTTTCCTTTCCAGGAATTTTTTGTTAAGTATTTTTAAAATATAGTTTATAAATACAACATATAAAATATTGTATTCGGTTCTTTTCACCTTAGTGTAGCATAAAGCATTACCCTGTACTACTACAAATACAAACTTAACCATTTACTAAGATTTGCATTATAAATCTTTTTCTCTTGATTAATATTTTTAAATAAGGCATAAATACTAATGCTACATTTAACTATAACCATTGATGTATAAATACCTCTCCACATCTAATACATAAAATTCCACAGTTAAAATCAGATTCACTACAAAATTTACATTTGTGTTACCTTATGTGTATATTCCTTCATAAACTGATAAGCTACTTTTTGCAATCACCAGAAGTGATAGTTACTTTATTTTCTAAATTAGTTAAGAAAAGAGCATAATACTTAGCATCCCCACCTCTGAAACATTAAAGTTCGGGTGAATTTTTTCAAAGAAATAATGATTGCCCCATCTATATATACTTTACTCATGTCATGTAATATACGTGAGAAATATACATTTGCAAACTGAAAACTCTGTATGCGCAGCATGGCTCATATACTGTAATTAGCAGTGGCATATAATCATAGTGCTGCCACATAATCACCCGATCCCCATCCCACATGCTTTCTTCTTTATCTATGCAGTAGATACCATGAACTGATTTTCATTTCCAGATATGGAAATATTTAAAACAACATGTGATCTGCATGTTAGTTTTTAATACATGATGAAGGTTTCTCTCTATAAATACACTTTCTGAACGGTGCGTCCCTGAGTCTATTAGATTCGTAGGCCCTCCCAGGGAACTATGAGGCTGCACATGCTGGCTCCTCAGTGTGCCGAACGATGGCATGGGGCGGCAATCCCAGGTCACAGACATGCAGAGCGGAGTAAACGTTCACAGACGACCCAGGAGTTCGTTCACTTACACTTGTATAGTCTCATCTCTTTGCCCAGGGACTTTTCTCTTTGTTCATGTTTAAATTAAAGTTTTTTATCTTAAATTTAAAATTCCTAAGAGGCAAGATCAAAGTACTTGTACTAAGCACCCCTCTTGCCATAACTGTAAATTGCCAAATAAATATTTATTCAAGGGTAAGAGTTCCTAAGATATCAAGAGTTTTCTCAGCATTAAAAACAGTAACCTCAAAAACACCGGGAAGGAGGTAAATGTACTTTGCGAATATGCAACAATGCATGAGTTGAATTAATGTAAAATGTCATGGAGTAATTCTTAGAAACCGTATTTTTAAATTTCTTACAACTCAAGTCACTTTTCAAGATTCTTTATGCCAGTCACAGCTTTGACATGTAGATCTTCCCATCTACTTTCAAAGTTGGCTGTCTACCAATTCTCTACCAACTCAAGCAATTAGGCAGTTCGGTGGCACGGAAGATAAAATTTTCACATTCCTTTTCTGTGCCCCTAAATGCTATTCCCTCCCACTGGACAAACAAGGAAGAAAGAAGAAAAATCTGACTTGCTGTTTTTCACGTCATCCAAGAGGGAAAAGTAATTTGTCTTAACTCCACAATTGCACATAAATGGTATATAGGGGTATTTCTGCAAAATCTAGCCTTTAAACTTATTTTCCACAAACTTGAGCCATTGCTGCTTATTCTCATTCTCATATTCTTATTCTAACTCTACTATGGGTTCTCTCAAGTGACAAAAATTGATATGTACGAATGGTAAGGTTACAGCAGGCCTCAGGATAACCCAAGCTGACAGGGAACTCCGGATCTAGTTAAAAAAAATACAGCGCTACCGTATCTTTTTCGTTATTACAGGCAGTAAACATGGTCTAAAAATAACTTCTGCCACTTTTAGGTAATTAAAGTCTATAGAAGTATCTAAAAGAATTTCTGGTTTTTATAACACCAGATAATGTATTCTAGAACTAGTTCAGCAGACCCAATTTCAATTATTTTAAAACTTAAATAGAATTATAAACCATAATATATACTACCAACATATAACCGCAGATGCATAAATTCTACTGTTTCTAACAATATTTTTTCAGGCGACCAAATGAACACTAACTTATTTCATTGTACAATAACTGTTATGGAAAAAAATATACAAAGAACCCCAATCTCCACTAACAGCTAATGTGATCCCCATTTTCTTACTCTCACCACAAATTATAATTTTAAAAAATCAAATTTAATCTTAAAGACACGATGCTAAGTGAAATAAGCCAGTCATAATAGAACAAATACCCTATGATTCCACTTATATGCAGAACCTGAAGAAGTCAAATTCATAAGGACAGATAATAGAATGGTGGGTACCAGGGGCTGGGGGAATAGGGAGTTAGTGATTAATGGGTACAGAGCTTCAGTTTGGGAAGATGAAAAAAGTTCTGAAGATGGAAGATGATGGTGAACATCAATGTGAATGCAATTAATGCCTCTGAATGGTACACTTAAAAATGGTTAAGACAGTAAAACTCACATATATTTTAACATAATAAAAAATACAAAATATTTTTAAATAATCAAATTAACCTATGATTCCAAAAGAATATAAGAATCCTAAAGTAACAGAAATTTATTACAAAGAATCTAGACATTTTTATTAATATTTTTATTTTTTAGCATCCTTAAATTCTTTGTCGAATAAGAAAGACAAAGTAATTAATTAATTCTTTCTCATAATTCTTAACTTCTTGGTCAATTTCCATTTGAAGAATTGCCAGCACTCTGCTATGAACTTTCCAGTTTTTGTCATTCAAGATAAGTACTTCTCCAACTAAAACTAAAGCTGTCAGGGATTTTTGTTTCTGAGATTCTTGTGTCCAAATGGCTTGTGAACCCTCTTGCTATGTAACATCTAAAAATGCCTGATAAAATACAAAAATTTTCCTTTTAAATGAAGAGCAAAGCTCACAAGAAACTAAGAGAAATCTTTAAGAGACGAATCAAAATGAACAGAAGCACAAAGTGGGTAAGTAGGCAATGATGCCAGCAACTGCCCTAGAGACATCTGACAATCTCCCATAACCAAGCTGCCCAGTCCAATACAGTAGCCATGAGCCACATATCGCTATTTAAATTTAAATTAACTAATATCGGGTAAAATTTAAAATTAAGTGGCTCTGTCGCATTAGCCACATTTCAAATGTGGCTACCGGCTGCTGTATTAGCACAGACAAATAATATTCCCATCATTACAGAAAATGCTACTAGAGAATGTTGAAGAACTTTCAATGTTAAGAGTCGTGGAAGGGGCAAAGCCAAAGCTTCACACTATGAATGGGAAGTCAGACTACAGATAAGCACATAAAGCCCGGCACCTGAAAGATGAGATCTTCAATAAAAAGAATAAACTGTGGGGGAAACAATACCTCAAATGGAGACTGTAAGGAAAATTCTCCTCTGAGTCCAGTTTTCTTTGTGTTTTGAGAGGGGAAAGGGAGTATTCCCTGGGAATCTATAACCAAACCAACCTTCACACAGGCTTCAAGATCAAATGCAAACTACTTGCATGTTGTGAAAATCTCAAACCTAGAAACTAAGTGGTCCTGGCTTGACAGTGTACTCAACTGCAAATTCCCTCTGGTAGAAAGCAATCTTAACTCAAGTCTCAGAATTTCCACAAACTAAATTACAATAAAAATGAGCTCAAAATTTAAAACAATGTATATAATAAGCAAGATTCAATAAAAATAAGTAGATAAACCACAATTTTTTAAAAAAGAGGACAGTAAATGTTTCAAAATATAACATGAAATGGAAAATGTGAACAAAAAGAAGACAACAGACTTGAAAGAGTCAAACGAAAAACAGAATAACTAAAATTGAACTCCAATGGACAATTTCAACAAGCTAGATACTACTAAAAAGAGAATTAACAAACTAGATGATATATCTGAAATTACCCAGAATGCAACAAAGACAGATAAAAAATATAAAGGAAAATTAAGAGACATTAAAAATAGATTTAAATATCTAATATGTATGTTTAATTAATTTTATAACAAATACATGAGGGAGAAACAATATGCAAACAAAAAAAAAGCTGAGAATTTTCCTGAATTGATGAAAGATATTAATGTACAGATTCTAGTTCAGCAAATTCCAAGAAGTATAAATAAAAAGGAAATTCACACCTAATGATATCATAGTGAAACTGCAAAACATTAATGATGAAGAGTTCTTAAAAGCAACCAGAAACAAAAGACAGAATGCTTACAAAGGAACAATTAGACTTGACAGCTGATTTATCGACTGCAGCAATGGAAGCCAGAAGACACTAGAATAGTATCTTCAAAGTTCTAAAATAACTGTTAAGCTATAATTAAGTACCCAACTTAGCTATTTTTCTAAGAAAAAGAATAAAATAAAGAAAATTTCAGAAACAAACTGGAGGAATACACTGTAAACAGATTTTCACTAAAGATGTGTCTAAAACTATAGTCTACAAAGATGGAAAATTACAACAAAAAGATAGTCTAAAATACAGAAAAGAATGGTGAGAAAAGAAAACTGTAAATATGAATAAATTCAAATAAATATTAGAGGTATAATTTGTAAATTAGGAGTCACACACACACACAAAAAAACAAAACACCAAACAAAACAGCATGTATTCTAAGAATGGAAATATTCCAAGTTTCTTATGCTGTTATTCAGAAGGAAGATGTGGCAAAACTATCTTTTGTTCATATGTCTCCCTTCACTCACTGACATTGCCATGGCTTTCTTGGGGGTGAAGTATACTCCCCACCTTAAGGACTTTGGGGCCTGGTCATATGACATTTTGGAATGTGGGTAAACTGACACTGTACCAGTTCTAATTGGTGGCTTTAATTAAGAGCACTAAGTTTGTGTTCACTTGCTCTCCTCTACTGAACCCTAGGTAGCTAGTTGCTGGTCTCAGAATGAGTAGATACCGGCATATAACTAAATCCAACACACAGTTTATAGCCAAACCCAGCCAACCCCAGCCTACCCAGCAGACTGCCAAACTTGTGAGCTGGAATTAAATGTTCATCATGGTACACCACTAAAATTTAGCAGTGGTTTGTTACACAGCATTATTACAGCAAAAGATGACTAACAGCGGGTAAAAAATATTAACTTTAAACACAAATTAAATTTGTAAGTTTTAATTTTACTAAAATACTTTACTAAGTTTGTGAATATATATGTACATATATACATACACACACACACACACACACACACCACCACCTTTACACACACACACATATAATTACCATTTATAGAAAGTTCCAAAATACATAAAATTAAGACATATATGTAATACAACTATACAGAAAAGCAAGAGAATACTAGACCCCAGAGTTGAGGCTGCCAATTTCCTCAGGACAGAAGTAAGATGGTAGAGCAGTAGGAAGGAGATGTGATCCAAGAGGTATCAGTAATGGTCTGTCACTTAAGCTGAAGGGAAGGGATAGTATGGACATCATTATATTAGACCTTATGTAACATGTACTACACATAGTCGTATGTAAGTGCAATATTTTATAATATGAAAAAGAAAAACTTTTCCAACAAAATTCAGAAATGAATTGATTATAAATAAAAGTAACACAATATATGTAACTACATGTATAAAGGAATGAAATGCATTTATAATCTTTAAGCCATTATTAAGAAGAAGAAACAGTTGTAGTGACCCATTTATTCTTTAAAAGTAAAAGACAAATACAAGTGATAGCCAGTTCCACTACAAATCGCAAGAGAACTTTACTGTGAAAAGACTGATGATTACACATTATCCGCAGGTAGGAAGAGCTGGCCTACCCAAAGAGTTGTATCATTTGTGCTGTCTGATCTCAGTTAACTGATCGCTGAAGTTTCTGATCTCACCTTCACAGTTTTGTAATCCAAATTCATTTTCTGGTAGAAATTCCTAAATCTTGTTTTACTAAATTGCTATTTGTTGAAGTGCTATCCCAAGAAAACACTTAAGAAAATTTTCTTCATTGAAGCATTATTTGTAACAGCAAAAAATTATAAACAACTTAAATGTCCAATAATAAGGGACTGACTAAATGAATTGTAGTTAATTTACATGTAACAAACGATCATGCATTATTTTAAAATGTCTCAAAGAAATTTGACAAATTAATGCCCTACAATATGCTTTATGAGACCATCT
This sequence comes from Pteropus medius, assembly GCF_902729225.1. NCBI lineage: Eukaryota > Metazoa > Chordata > Mammalia > Chiroptera > Pteropodidae > Pteropus > Pteropus medius. The sequence continues at coordinate 6,918,318 of NW_024344378.1, forward strand.
TATAATCAGCAAAAAGTAATCAGAAATGATGCCTCAAACAATTTAAGTTTATTTCCTCAAAGGCTTACAAACCAATACTTAAATGATTATATACTAATTTATTATTCATTCAATATGTACTAAGAGGCTATTATGAGCCATTCAGTGTTCTAGGCTCTGCAGACACAGCCATGAATAAAACAAAAACTCTTTCCCTAGGGAACTCACATCATAGTGATTCTGGTGCCTTCCTTTCTTAATTCAAGTTCACAGTTCACTAGTTCAAATACACATGTCAGGGAAGATTCCTAGGTAATGTATTCTCTTTCCAGATAAAGAAATAACTTTAGTTAATATCAAAGTCATTATTCATTGACATGAAAGGTCTCACTACTGTACTTTCACAATTCTTGGGCTTTCTATAAAAAAAATGCTCTTGATACCCCCTGCAATTTATACCCCTGATACACAACGCTAAACTCCTACAGCTTTAAGTATTTTCCCGGCTCTAGAGAAGTAAAGCAAATCTATCATTGCTAGAGTAAAAGGAGGTTTGTTTATCCTTTTCACAAATCAACAAAGTACTTCCTGCTAATAAGATCAGAGAAGAAATAGGCAAAATGAGAAATCCTTTGGTTTCCTCAGTTTGTTTACACATGTTATGTTAATGAAGCATTAGATAAGAATGAGGTCTAACTTCCTCTTCTACAGGTAGAATTTAAGTTAGGTTTCCAGAAGGACTTATCAAATTCTAGTAGCTTTACACGGGTCAACACGTCAACTTCTAAGAATTTAGGAAAACAAATGTCCTCTCCAAGGCTTCTTATTCATCTCAGTTACAGAGAGGCATAGCCTTTCAAAAGTGGCTTATAATTGGTTTCCATGTTATATTTGCCTAATGCTCATCATACATCCTGTCAGAACTGTACATAATACCAGAACTCTACTGGTAAAAGCTAAAATGAAGACAGCAATATCTCTGATTTTAAAGAACCTGGCATCATTTAAAAGGTGTTAAAAATCCCAGGGTGCCGGCCAAAGTAATAAGCACTACGGCAGACACCAGGAGGAATATAAAGAAAAGCAGACCTGATTCCAGGCCCATCTTCATGGAATTTATATCTAGTTAGATTCTAAACACAAGAACATATCTGTCCATCCATTCGCTAAATACTAATTCGGCCACACAATAATATAAAAATTTCTCAAGGGGCTTGAGATACAATAATCAAGACAAACCTGGCCCCAGCCAACTTGCGCTAACAGAAATATTCGGTACAAAAATACTGAGGGAAACTGAAGTGAGACAGGAGTCAAGAAGAGTTTCACCTCACGCAAAGAACATGTATTAAATAAAAAAGAGGAAATTTATGGGCCAAAAAATTTGGCCCATAAACAGTTGAAGAGAGGAAAATTCATATAGGATGTCAATAAAATTATAATTCAGGAAGCTGATAGCAGACTGTGTACTTTGTAAGAAAATCACTCAACATATAGGAAGTCCTAGATACAAAAGATGCAGCTCTGCCATCAACCAGCTCTAGGAATCGAGATCAAGTCACTTTGCTTCTCTGAGCCTCAGCTTCTTCATCTGTAAAACAAGAGTTAAAATTTCCAAACTACCTACCATTCAAGATTGTCTTGGGAAATAAATGCTTTGGTAAATTACATATCTTATATATTTGACATATGTATTAGTAATGATCCACTTTTTGATCTTATTATATAAAATAAAGTTCTCTCTCTAGCATTGTAAGATTTATGACCTAAAAACTAATTTTAATTCAATGGGTAACTAAGAAAAATTCTAACATCTTTAGCACAAGAAGGACCTATCAATTAAATTACTGCAGTAAACCAGGTATGAACTAAAACTAGTCTAAAATTTTGGTTATCTTTTTTTAAAAAAGTGGACCAGATTCAAATGACACTTGGAAAAAAAGTCAAAGTGATGATTAACAGTCAAGTAATCAAAGGTAACCCTAAGTTTGAGTGGAGAACCTAGATGACATTCTTTTGGCAATAATCCTCAGTGACAGCAAATCATCAACTATGGAGAAAAACTTTTTGTAATAGAAAAATATTTACCTAAGCAAGTCTGATGAATGAGCTTAGAATCAAAACTGATAATAACATGTTGAATGGAAACAAAATTTTATATAAACTGATATCAATGTGCTATAATGATATCAATATCCCCCAAAAGCAATTTCTGAAAACAAAAATTTCTAGTCTATGGCCATGCCACCCTGAACAAGCCTGATCCCATCTGATCTCGGAAGCTAAGCAGGGTTGGGCCTGGTAAGTACTTGGATGGGAGACCACTTGGAAGCCCAGGTGCTGTAGGCGTGAAAAATAAAAAATAAGGGATTGTAAGCTGACAAGGTCCTTGCAATCTGTGAGGTCAACCAAGGGTTGCCTTGCCTAAAAAAATAATAAATAAATAAATAAAAATAAAAATAAATAAAAATAAAAACAAAAATTTCTCTTCAGCAATTAAGAGATACTCTGTTAATGGTAACTACCCTTAGCACTAATCTGAATACATACTCTAAAATGCTGCTTTAAAAATTAGTCTATTACTTCACAGTCAGACTCTTCTACCTAGTCCCTGTTCTAATAACTAAGCATCTAGCTGGGAAAATAAAACACAAACACATGAGAAGTTACATAAAAGACAAGACAGGAGACCTGCATTTCTACCAAATCTAGACCAGGTATTACTGATCAACCTTCTTGAAGACAATAAAAAGCTAGATAAAAAATATATATTAAGTATGTATTAAAATTATTAAATTATTAAAAATATCAAAGGGTATAAATTGGTACAACCACTTTGGAAAACTGACAGTAACTACTAAAGCTCACATATATATTCTTCAATAATTTTATTCCTATGGATGTATCCAGAAGTGGAGAGTGCATATGTCCAACAAAATACACATATAAGAATGTTCATAGCAGCTTTATTATACAAGCCAAAAACTGGAAACAATCCAAATGTCTATTAAGAGCAGAACAGATAAATAAATCATAATATATTCATATAGTACTAGCCTACTACGGTGGTAGCTTGTATTTTCCAATGGTCATGGCATTATTTCTGGTCCTACATGGTCTTCCAGAATCTCACGTCTAACAGGAGACAGAATCCATTTCTCATCTCTTTAAACCCAGGCAGACTCATAACTGCCTCCTCACAAAACAGACTTCAGTAGAAGTAATATTACAGAAGCTTCAGGGCCAAGTCATAAGAAGTAATACAGTGTCTGTCTGGTTCACGTGCTCTCCACCCCACCCCTCCTCACCACATGTAAGTGGGACGCTTGTCCTTGCAATCCAGCCACCATATAATGAGCATGCTCAGGCCACATGTAGGTATTCTGTCATCAACCACCAGACATGTAAGCAAAGCTTCAAACAATACTAGGCCCAGCCTTCAAGCAGCCCTGCTTGAAACCAAATGAAGCAGAGACAAGCATTGCCAAACTACAGATTTGTAAGGAAAATAAATGTTGTGCCATTGAAGTCACTGAGGTTTGGGGCAATTTCTTAGGTGTCACTGGAACAAATATGAGGCAGTGAAAAAGAAACACTACTGCTACATGTAACAACATAGTTAAATCTCACTGATACAATACAATGTTGAATGCAGCCAGACATGAGAGTACAGACTGGATGATATCATTTTGTTAAAAAACTAGAAAATATAAAACTAATCTGTGGTGTTAGAAAACTGAGTTACCTGAGGCAGGGGAGGAGGCGGTACTGATTAGGAAGGAGTGTGACAGAGCCTTCTAGGGTGACAAAAATGTCATATATATTGTACTGGGTACGATTATATACTTAATTATATTTATAAAAATTCTTCAAGGTATACATTTAAGAATAGTGCATGTTATTACTTACATGTATATATACCTTAATTTTAAAGGGAGTGGGGATGTAACAAAGAGCTAACAAGATAACAAGAAATTACCAGCCACAGTCCAGAAAGTAATAGGAATTCAGAATGGGGAGCATGGTGCCCTGGGGCTTCTTTACTCCTGGAAATGTCTGCATAATCAAAAGAGGTGCCTGAGAGGCTAAACTGCTCTTAGCCAGCCTTGCAAGCCAGGAAGACAAAATATCAGAGTACAAGATCCACCAAGGGAGCTTTCTGAGGTCTTTGGAATCCCAGAAGAAGGGATAACCTAGAAGTAAACTAAATCAGCCCTTGCATAGACTCTCCAAAAAAATCTCGATTTGGATGAAGGGTGATCCTAAGTGCCTGGCAAAAGTGATAGAAAAATTCTTACCTAAATCTATAACTACCTCTAGAGATACTTTTTCAAATACAATGAACAGTACACAATCAAAGATAAGCAGGCACACATGGAGATAAGACTCCTAGAGAAATAACAGACCACAGAAAAAACCTGTAGGACTCTGGGATAGCCTTATCATGCTTACTCTGTCCAAAGAGATATGTGCAAAGCTTAAAAATTTTGATAGAGAATTAGAAACTGTAAAATGACATAGCAGATCTTAAATAGAATTGAATTGAAACTTTAGAATGAATAATACAATAACCAGAATTAAGAACCCAGAGAATACATTTAAGAGCAGATTAGACAGAGATGAGGATGGATTTAGTAAAGTGGAATATAGGCCAAAAGAAAATATCCGGAACAAAAAAGAAACAAAAGAATAGAAAATACAGAAGATAGGTGAGATACATAGAGATCCAATATTGTGTCTAATTGACATCCCAGAAAGATTAAGCAAGAGAATGGAGAAAAAGCAATATTTGAAAAGATAATGGCTGAGAACTGTACAAAACTGATGAAATACATCAAGTCAGAGCATCAAAAGGGATATACCTCAAACAAGAAAAGGAGAAAGAGAAAATCATCTGAAATCAAAAGAAAAAAAAGAAAATCTTTAAAATAGCCTGACAAATTACCAAAAACAAGCAATAAACTGCAGCAGACTTCTCAAAAGAAACAAAGCCAAATATTATAGAATAACCTCTTCTCCAAAAACTCATATATAACTATGTATATATATGTATGTATGTACGTATGTATGTATGTACCTCCAATCCCCAATTCTACACCTAGCAAAATGTACTTTTCAAGAAAGTAGGTGAAATGAAAACATTCTCACACCAAGAAAAAGTTTTAAAATTTGTCAATACTAGATCCACTTTAAAGAAAATACCAAAGGATAATCTTCAAGCAGAAGAAAATTATCTCAAACAGAAGGTCAGTAATGCAAGAAGGAATGAGAGAAAAAAAATGTAGTAAGTCTAATTGAATAACAGCATAAAACAATGGAAAAATACTTTTAGCATTAAAAAAATACACACACACATTTAAAAACATGATAACAATGATATAGGTAAAGGAAGGCAAATGACTTTAATGTTTTAAAGATTTTGCCTTAAGGGAAAGTCCAATTAATATTACACTTAGATAAGTTGAGAATACATGTTAGAATTTCTTAGGCAACCACTAAAGGAACAGTAAAAGAATATATAATCTCAAACTAATAAAAAAGGAGGAAATGGAATAAATTTTTTAATCAATCAAAAACAAAGCTAAAAGAAAAAAAAAGAGCATAGAACAAATGAGAAATAGATTTAAAAAATTTTTTAAACATTAATGTCAATAGTTATTGTATGCAAATTAATTTTTGTAATAGTCATTGGCAAAATACACAGAAATATCTAGCCCCCCACACACCCACCTAACCTTTATAAATTTCAATTTCCTCACCTATTAAATTTTTTCCACTGTGACTGACTTTTCAAAATCTTATTTCATCTTATCTTATCTTACCACAGATATGCTAATGAGCATTAAAATGTCCAAAAACCAAACAAAAAGAAACAGGAACAAAAAGCCCAGAGCCAACTGGCTTATAAATACTGCATTAATTCCATAATAAAATATTAATTTGTCATTACTGATCTATATAACATTACTAACTGAAATTAATACATTAAGAAGTTTAAAATAATAACTTTTACTTATTTCATGAAAAACATTACTCTAATATTTTTTAATTTACTTGAGAATTCAGTGAAAGAAAATTGCAGCATATAATTATCACTTTCTGCACTAGTACTTCTAATAGAGAATAATTCAATAATCTCTTTAGAGCCAAAAGCACTTAAGCAAACAAGACATGAAACTCTAGTCACTCTTGCTAGAAGCAAATGAAGCTACCTGCCACTTACTTACTAAATATTTTCTTTATTATAGGGTAGACTGGTACTACCATTTTGTGAGCAGATAGTTTAAATAAGGTAGTCTCTAAGCTCTTCCAAGGGAAAATGCAATTAAAATTAAGTCAAAATACTATTCTGATATCATACAGTATCTCTGTAAAGAAATCAAAGAATTCTTTATTTAACATTTAATCCCAGATTTAATCCCAGATAGATATGGAAACTAACAAGTAATAGTGCCAGAGTTACGGCAGCAGACATCAAGTGTGCAGAGAGTCATTTCCAAGTCTAGCCTAGTTAGAGTCAACTAGACAGACTTCCTTTCCATAGAACAAGACTGAGTCAATTCATTCCGGTGATTAGAGTACGGTGCAACTAACTGTGGTCACTTTTGTGTCATTTAAGGCACTAATATACACACGCATTCTCATCTAGCCTTCGGGGCATGTATACATGCTCTTTTCTCATCCTCAAAGTGTCCCACCCACCTCCTCTTTTCCTCTACTATCCCCTCTTCATCCTTCAGGTCTTACAAATCGCTTGCTTAGGGAAACTTACCCTGCCATCTCCAAACCAAGATAGGTTCTCTAGTTAAAGGTTTCAGAGCTCCCTGTACTTTATTTCAAAGGACTTATGCTCCCCATTGTTGAAAACAGGTACCTAACACAAGGTCCTGTGGTACAAAGAAAGCACTCAAGATATATTTGTTGAATAAACAAAACTTAAATTCATGATTCCCAATTCTACAAAGAAAGAAGCTTTAATAATGTAAGCTATTTGCATGAAGTGATTGAGCGTGAAAATGTCACAGACTAGTTGGGAATCCAAGTGTCTGTGGCTCTAATAATTCCATGTACTATCGTGAAGTATGCTAGAAGTCAGAATGCTTTCAAATTAATATTATCTTTGTATTATTGACTTCCACTGCAAAAATTGATGCACTTTTTAAAGGAAAAAAAAATGAGTCTTCAAATACAAGTAAAACATCTAAGAATGCAATATACCTTCCCAAAATCACACTAAAAAGACAAACTATAACTTTCTGGTAATAAATGGTCTCAGTATTGCTGACAACAATACCACTACCCTAAAACAAAACAAAAATGGTTAAAGTGAAATTGCAAACATGAAGCACAAAATATAATCGCTTATCTCATTACTTGAAGTAGCTATTCCCAAAGTTTTAGTATTGTTGCTAAGTCTTTTGCCAACTTCAAATCGCCTCTGAATTTCCAGCACTTTGTAACCGAAGGAATTTTGTTTGTTTTCAATTTGCCACTAGCTTGAACTTACTAGCTTTTCTGCCCATTTTTCACTGGCTACAAAATGTAACAGTAACTTGAGATAGATGAGCACAAAGTGGCAAAGACTGACCAGCACAACCTCTCCCTGGCACTGGAGGCTCAGATTCCATCAGTATGTCAGCCAGTTGCCTTGGTTCCCAATAAAGCTAAGGATGACCAGTCCATTAACAGATGGTGTCAAAGCCATCACTTCTACTTAGTGGCTTGTTTAACCAATGGCAGTTGTCCTCACGAGGAGCTATTTCATGTCAAAACACTTTTAAAACTGGAATGGGCTATTTTTACCAAAAACAAGTACAAGAAAGACTGACAGTCTAGCTAAAAACAGTAAGTAGGCACCAATACCAAGACTCAGGGCCCAAATTCTTCATGTTTGGCAAATGATGATGATGCTTCTTCGAATGACTTGGTGACAACTCATTAATTTTTCAAATACACAATCAGCAAAATATTATCTTCTCTGTTAATTCTGTATACCCATACTTGCAATTATGACTATGGTTTTCTTTAAAAATTAATTTCTACTTTTATTAGTATAATTTTTTTCATTTTCACTTTGACACAACGTAGGCTCAACATTCATTTTAAGTAATAAACTAGACTATGTTTACAAACTTTATCATAAAAGAACAGCAAACTAGGAAATATCTTTTTCTTAATTTTAGGTTCTGATAGAGTGAGACACAAAAGCAAATAAACCACGGTTCATTTGATGCTGGCTAGGTTAGTTCTTACTAAGATGAATTCACGAAAGAAAAAAGTACCCTGACTTCCTTCTAACAGAACTTCCCAGAGATTCAATATATGAGGGAGTTGGCCAGTGTGATCGCTAAAGTTCTGTCTAACTTTTCTGAGCTACAGAACATTAAATATCTATCCCAAGACTTAATTCTCTTTATCAATGAATTAACATAGGATTGAAATCGCTTTCTTCCAGCAAGCAAAATATTTAAGATTGTGTCCCCACCTTTTTTTCCCACTTGTGTCACATTACTTCCAATGACCGGGTACTGCTCCAATTCAAAAATCTTTCTCAGTCCCATAAGGGACTCATTTAAGTCACGTTAAAGTCTACTGACTACAAAGCATTTGTGGATTAAAATGGGGGTGGGGAGGAGGAGAGTTTAATCTTCAATTTATAGAAATGTCCACCCGTGGAATCGTAGACTTCTCACATTCTCTGGCATTAAAATACCTGCCAGGAACCATTCTCACACGTTAGATACGCTGCACCATCACACGGCTGTTAGCTCCAAACTATTCTGCAAACTTCGCAAAGACGCACAGATTCCCAGGCGCTCCGAATCCCTCATTCGCCCCATCCTCCCCTCGCCTGGTCGAAACAAAGTTCCGCCGCACCAAAGCAGTAATTTAAAAGCACGAAGTTTGCCTCAGTCCTGCCCACTTGGGCTCTGGAGGACGCAAGTGAAACTTGCAAGGGAGACACGTCTCCCGGGGACCGAAACTTGCTCCCGGGGGAGGGGGAGGCAGCGGGTCTCCCCTCCCCCAGGACCTGGTCGACCTCGGCCCCTTCCACGAGCCCCGGTCACCCGCCATCAGGTCCCCCGCGCCGTCCCCTCAGACCCTCCCCGAACACCCCGGCGCCCCCCACCCGGCACCCGCCAAGCTGCCAATCACACCCGCAGAACCGCACAATCAAGGTTCCAGAGGGGGCGACACGGACGGCCGCACACGCGAGCCCGGAGCCTGCCCCCCGCGGGGGCTGAGGCGGCAGCCGCGGCTCCGTCCACCTCCCGCGGGTCCGGGAATGGCGGCGTCCGGCTCCCCGGGGCCAAGTCAGTCCCTGCCCGGGAGGAAACCCGGGAGACGCCGCCGCGGGCGGGCCACTGGCGGTGGGAGAGGAGGAAACGAAGTTACCTCCGGACGGTGCTGTCGGCAGACGCTGTGGAAGCAGGCGGAGCGGGGCGTCCCGGCGGCCGAGCAGGTCCCGGCGCGGCGGCGGCTACCGCAGTGCCCTCCGCCCCATTGTTTCCCTTTCAAGAGGATCCCGGCGAAGCCGAGCCCGGGAACCAGGAAGTTCCCCAGAGCGACACCTCCTGCCGCTGCTATGGAAACGGCCCCCCGCCTCCCAGGCGGCTCGCCCGGGACCCCGCCTCCGCGCCGCCGGCCCCGCCCGCCTCACGGGCCACCGCCAAGCGCCGCCGCTGCGGCCCCGGCCGCCGCCATCTTGGCGCGGCCCGGGCGCCCGTTCCCAGCGGCACGTGCGCGCCGCTCCCGCGTTCCCGCCGCCCGCGGGGGCGCGCGTCCGGGCTGCGGGGTGCGGGCGCCGTTTCCCGCATCCTCCGCAAGGAACGACGCCCTGATCCCCGCACGCAGAGCGGGGGAGGGAGGGGCTGGGGCAGGCTGGAGACCCTGGAGGCTCTGCGCGAAAACGACAGACCTAAGCTGGCGTCGGGTGGACGGGTCAAGAGATGGCTGGGACCAGGGGTGAGGGCAGCAGAGCGGTGGCCAAGAGCATGGTTTCTGCGGCCAGGTTGCCTCGTGTTTCATTTGTGGCTCAACGTACCAGCTGTCAGACTTCTGACGGGCTCTTTAATTTTCTCTGCGCCTCAGTTTCTTCATCCATAAAGTGGCATATTAACAGTGCCTGAAACAAGCGAGTGCTCAGTCGTTAGAGCAAAATAATCATCCGTTCAGTAAAATGGAAAACCTTCTGACAAAATTCATTTTTCTGTCATTTTTCAGGAACTTGATCAACTTTATGTAGGCTACTGTGTAAAAGATCCCATCGCTGCTTAAAAATTCTCGAATGTTCGTCTTTTGTCCCATCTTTCTCTAGGTCAGCTTTCCTTTTTTACATCATGGAAATTGTCAAGAGTTTTAATCTCCAGAGACTTCTATTAAGAAGTGCCATAAAAAGATGAATGATGTAAACTTTCCAACACTGTAATTAGCTGACAGTTAAATGATTTATTCAACAGAAGCTAGAAAAGTTAGGGTGTGCAAGTAACTAAAAAGCTTCCTGTCTTTGATTCCAGGAACTAGAGTTACTAAAGCTGGCAACTCTGCATGGTTGTTATTATCTTGCTTTTCCAGCCGGTGAAAACGGACACCAAGAAACTGAGTGCTGTGTGCAGCATGGGAGAGGAGGGTTGGAGGGAGGGTCACATCTTAAAGATTTAAACTTTAAGAACTGTGTTTGAGTAAGATTGTGTCTTAGATGGCCTCTAGGCTCCTTATAGTTCACAAGTGTTAGGACCTTATTTGTACACTCTAAGAAAATACAAATTTATACTTCCCTTTGGTCTTCATGCATTTAAACCAGATTTGTGAAGACTAGTGTTTATTTTTAAGATCCTGATTCAAAATTGGCATAAATTGTTTGATATATGAATTGGAATAAAAACAGATCAGGAGTTGGCAGGACACGAGAAACTCCAATACCCCAACACTTCTCTCAAAAGTTATAGAATGCCCTGATTAGCAATCACCCAGATTGAGATATTCTGAACTTCTGAAAGGCAGAAGCCCCCACTCAAACAGCTTTGTAGCCTTCACTGGACTGCAGATTGCTTTGCACGTGATAGGCCCTCAATAAATGGTTACTGAATTATTGCCACATTTGTAGTTGAGCTCTCATTGTTTAAGGAGACCTTGGGAACCACAGAGACACACAAGAGATGTTACTCAAGAGACATCACTGCAAGCATCATGAACAAGAACCTCAAGTCACTAGTAAATGAGTTTATGGGCATTTGGATGAATGACCATGGTCACAGGCTTATTTGGCAAAATGATGTGGAAATTTCAGATACGTTTTTCCGTAATTTTTTTAAACTTTATTTTGGACTTAATTATGAGCACCATTGGCTCAGTTTTATACTTTGATAACAGCGCTCTGATGCTATAGTATTATTAAAGTTTAGAAATTCCCACATTTTTCCCCAAGTCAAAATGTAACCAGTGAGTTGTGTCACCTATAAAACCTGTATTTATTCTTAGGTATAACTTCAGGGGCTTGCCATAATTTTTATCATTAAGCATCTTAGAAGTATTGTTAAACTATAAATACAGATTTTTATCTTTCTCGTTTATTAACATATCTCCAGGGTAGTGCTTGACATGTTGTAGGCATGCAAATTCACTTATCTATGGCATATAATAAATTTAAAATTTATGTCGATAATTTTAAAGGAAATAGAGAATCATTTTTCCTCTAAATCAGAATGGGAAAACTTTTTCTTAAAGGAGAAAGATAGTAAACATGAGAACAGCCATAAAAATATATATATATATATATGTGTGTGTATATATATTTTTATATATATTTTCTACATTGTGTGTGTGTGTGTGTGTGTGTGTAGAAAAATGAGTGTGGCTATGTTCCACTAAAAATTTGTAGAAATAGGTGGATCTGACCCACATATTGTACCAACTCTCTAAATAACTATATTTAAATTATTTTCACTCCAGCTTGATAAAGCCCCCAAAAGTGAAAAGATATATGGAGTAACAATTAGTGTTAGCAATTAAACATTTCACAAATATCCAAGGTTTAGAACTACAACTCATGTATCATAATGGAATAAGATAGACGGATATTTGCATTTCACTTTTGCAAAAGTTATAGGTTATGCTAATGAATATAACTTAAAAGGTTGCCAAAAGTAAAAGTATATGTTTAAATGCCCCACAGGATGCCATAATAACTAAAGCTAGAAGTACAATTTGTGGTGAGAACATAAGAACAGAGGACATAGAGAAAAAAATTCTCCAACGCAAACCATCCAACCTTCACTCTCATCTTCAGATATGGACGAAAGGGTAGGTCTTTAGAGTAGTCTGTAAATTGAGACTTCAAAATGTGAATCCATGGCTATTTGATACATTTAATTTTTTTAAGAGAGTAAGCAGATAGTTTCCTAAGGGAGAGAATTTTTTTAAAAAAATAAAGCTGTGGAAAGCCTTTCAGGGTACATTTTCATCCTCACTAGCAGCAAACTTTCTGAAATTTCATAAGGAACCAATGCTCTTCCATCAGTTAGGAAAGTCAGTTCCAATGACACTACACATAACTGTTCTTCATGGTTAAAAAAAAAAAAAAGTCAATATCTGTATACTCAACATGAGCAAGAAAGCAATGGATAACAAACAGCCACATCCACACTGCTCATATTAAAACGTTACTCTTTGGTTTAAGAGAGAAGTTATTGATTGCAGAGGAAGATGAGTCTTTTGAAAGAATGTGAACCCCATAAAATCCTATGCAAGATGTAGTATACAGTTTGTTACTTATAACTACCTGAGGTTGTCTTGTTGTTTATTTGTTGGCATACTAGTTACCTGTCTTCTTCCCTAGTTTATCCCTTGGTCCAGATCAGTATCTGATACAGAATCAGTTCTCTATAAGTAATTGTAGAAGGAATGAAGAAAAAGGTTAGGAGGAAGGAAGATAGGAAAAAATGAAGGAAGGAACAAAAGTATACAAACATCCATTTTGGAGGAAAATTTTCTAACTTTTTCATAGACTCAAAAGGGTCTGTGACTCAAAAAGTAAAAAAGCAGGAACAACTGGTTTTCAACTACAAAGGCTGCCTCTCATTATCTGCTTTGCTTTTTTGTTCACAAGCCACTCTGCCCCTAATTACATACCACAATTGGTATCATGGTTTGCCAGAAACCTATAATGATGCCTTATCATTTGAAAAGTGTCTCCTTATTTTTTATAGCTTTAGAGAATGTCTTCTGCCTGCTCAACTTACGGTTGCCATACTTCACCTCTCCATTTGGCCATATCTTAGATGTCATGACATTTATTTATATTTTGTTTATCTCATCAAACAGAGTTGTATTAAAAAGTATAAAATATTGGGGGGGGGAAACAGTACGATTTCAGGGTATTTTTGTCTCTGTTGCGGGGCAATAAAATTTTTGCCTCTGTGTAGATGATTTTTGAATTACCTCTTAAACCCTTGTGCATATAAGTCATGCGGTAGCTAGTTTTCAAAGAGGTCCCCTCTCCCGCCAGTGAACCATGCCTCCAATACGCACATTCTTTTATATCATTCTCTCGAATCTGTGTTGGTCCTGTGACTCACTTTCAATCAAAAGAATTGGGTGGAAGTGATGCTAAGTGATTTCTAAGGCTAGATCATAAGAAGTCCTGCAGCTTCCACCTGGGTCTCTGGAACACTAACCCTCCCAGAACTGAGTCACCGTGGCGAAAGAAGCCAAGCCACATATAGAGGCCATATATAGTTGGTCAGAATGAAACTTTGCTGAACCCCCAGGCAACAGCCAGCATCAGCTGCTAGCCATGTGGGTGAGCCATCTTGAATAATCAGCACAGGGAAGCCTTCAGATGCCTTGAGCCCCTACCGTGTGACCCCATGAGAAACCCCAAATGAGGATGGATCAGGCGAGCCCAGTCAATCCCTGGAACCATCAGAACAATAATAAATTGTTTTAAATCACTGAGATTAGGGTTGTTTGTTACCCACCTACACATAACTGGGATAAGTTGATTAAAACTAAAATACTGAAGCTATAGTTAGCTATATTTTAGCTAAAATCTGAAATAACTATCAAGATTAACAGAAATGCTGTATGAGCAGGTCAAGTTAAAGAAGAACAAGATAAATTATAACAGACCCTAACATATTTCAGGGCATGTTTTTCACCACTAAGTTGCTGATTTTTTCTGGTTCTTTCCTTTGAGGTGGGGGTGATATGCTGGGCATTGTGAAATAACACAATGACCTTAACCTTTTGGTGTCTACAAAGTAAATATACTTGCAATTACATTCAACTTAAACAGATAAGAAATGAGTCCTTGCCCACATGCTTTGGCTATAAAAGGAAAGGAGTGGTCACAAGTAGCCAGACTAAAGTCTGAATTAAAATAAGACAACAGATGAAAAAATATTTTAAAAATCCATTCAGCTTCCCTTTTCTATTTGCTAATACTTCATGAAAATCACAGGTTCATAATTCCTAATCTGCCATTCTGAAATCCACAAAGCTCAGAAAACCTAGTTTAGTCTTTTTTCTAAGTTCAGCACCTAAATGCACTTGGGAGCAGCTGAACTTTCCTTTGGCTCTTTCTGGCCCTTATCTTATTTGATGTAAACACTCTTCCTGTTGCAGAACTGTAAGTGTGTTTGATCACAAGGTCCTGTCCTAGATCCCATGTACACTACCCCACCAGTAACATGCAGTATATGCGCTGCATCTCCCTTCCAAAAATCAGAACTTCTGAATTCCAAAACACTTCTGGTTTCACATCGGAAGTAGACTTTATTGGAGACCTGAAGTAAACATTTTTGGGTGGGGGAAGGGCAATATAATGCAGAGTCACACAACACTCTGGATTCAGACAGCCCGAGTTCAAATTCCGACTCCACTGCTTGCCACCTGAGACCTGGATAACCATTTGCCTCAGTTTCCTCCTCTGCAAAATGAGGATAGTAATAGAAACTACCTCATAGGATTCTTAAGAGAACTAAGTGAGATTATGCATGTAAAATGCTTAGCCCAATGACTAGTAGTAAATACTCAATTGCATTAACTCATATTATTATTACATGCAAGCTTTTTATAAATCCAATAAAACTAATAATACCTCGGGGATCAGGGAGGAAAAGAGGAACTACTCGGGTATTACCAGCAGAAAGATACTTAACATGGGGAAGCAGATATGCACAGTCTTCAGAAGGCGAAGATGGGTGAAGGCTGAGAGGGAACCACCACCCAGTTTCAGGTTATTCCACATCAGCTGTGGACCTGATGTCAGGAAGCTGCTGCATCCACCATTGGAAATGGCAAGAAATGGCAGGAAATCATTGCCAATATCACAGGTGCCTTGCAGCTTGGAAGCTTGTGACTGTCAGGGGATCTCTTTGGAGTCCAGCTTCACTGCAAACCCTTGGGTCAGCCGCTGCTACTGGAGAAAGAATGATATGCTCCTTATGCTGTCCAAACCCCATGAGTATCTCATTGGCAGAACCTACACTTTATCAGAACTGCGTGTCAAGGGACTCTGGGAAATGCAGCCCCTGCGATACAGACAATACCCAACACGAATAATTTAATAATATAATTTTCGTGTGTAAAACACTTGCCATAAAAGCATCATGAGGTAGGCAGGAAGTAGAGCATAGAAGGGCTTAGTGATGGGCTGCATGAGTTGAGTGTTGAGAAACTCAGGTCCTCACACTCTCCATCTCACATAGAGTGTGTTTCTTTGGCCAATGTGCCCGTGAGTTCTATTCCTCCCACCCCAAATCCTCATACCATTTATATTATTATTTACCTAGTGTTTTTCTTTAAGTTGACTCACAGTTCTACTTAAATCAATTTAAAGAGGAAATTTTGCATCACTATCTAAAGCATAATGCAAATCACTAAAGTGGAAAACAGGTGCCATGTAACATAAATGGAAGATAAAAGTAAAAATGAACACGCTGCAAATTAAACAACGATATTAAAACCACTTACCCAGCATTGCCCACAGAGGGCTCTGAGCCTGAAGTCTGCTCTCTTTATTGAAAAAAGAGGTTCGTGTCTGTTGGAGATGTTGAACATAATAACAGCAAACATTCTAGCACAAAACTGAGAATCTCTCACTGATGTATTCACAAGGATTGAAAGGTGACTAAAATCTCCTAAAAGCAACAAAATTCCTCACTAAAAGTGAGGCAATGTTATTGAAAGCCTTGTCTATCTTACCTACCATCATTAAAACGCATCCCACACTTTGACTAAAACTGTTTTCTGCCATATTGATTTTGTAAGGTTAGCTAAGAATCACAGAATTTATTAATTAAATTTTGAAAACTACTTGGTAGCTGAGTATAAAATGTTTGTCAGTATGTTTTACTCCTACCGACTCATTCATATAAGATTTTGGTTGAGTTGAAATTCATATAATGTAAAATTAAGCATTTTACAATAAACAATTCAGTAGCATTTAGCGCATTCGCAATGTTGTACAACCACCATCTCCATGTAGTTCCAAAACATGTTCATCACTCCAAAAAGAAACTCTGTACCAATAAGCAGTTATTCTCCATTTCTGCTCTCCCAGCCCCAACAAACATTGGTCTGCTTTCTGTCCCCAAGGATCGGCCTGTTCGGGATATTTCATATCAATGGACTCATATAATACACAACCTTGTATCTGTCTTCTTTCACTTAGTGTAGTATTTTTGAGGTTTATACATGTTGTATCATGTATCAGTGCTTCGTTCCTTTTTGTGGCTGAATAATATTCTATTGTATGGATATACCATAATTTGTTCACCCATTCATTCATTGATGGATTTTGGGATTGGCCTCAACCCTTCGGCTATTGTGAATACTGCTGCTACGAACATGTACATACATGTATTCAATTCAGTACTTGTGTTTTAGTTATTGTGGATATATACTTAGGAGTGGAATTGTGGGGTCAAATGGTAATTCTATGACATTAGTTATCTGGAGATATCAATTTACCCAGAGCACTACTGTGAAATTTAGAAATTTATGTCCTAAATCTCAATTTGAGTAAATATAACCAATTCAAACTAAATTAAAACTGAATATGAAACAAGTCCTTAAGGCATAAAGGTAGCAGTCTACATGAAGTCTTAAAAAAGAAGAATCAAACAGTAATAATTTGTCATTATTCAACCTTCCCCATCAAAGGTAAGTACTGTACCTAGTAGATATGACCATTTCTACAACAAAAAGGTATTCGACACAATCTTGTAGAGATGATGTGCCAAATTCTATAATGGCTCGTATATATCATCACTAAAAACCATTTAAACCCCTTCGCCCTGTTTCCATGTTCTCCGAACAAGTTTCTTGTTGCTATCAAGGTCCTCGGGTAAACTCTTAAAGAGTGTTCTCAATGGAAGACAAAAGAGTTTAAACCACTAAAGATTTTATATTTGCATTTTAAATTAATACAGGGCACTTAAACTAACAAGGTGATTCACCAGTAAGCCAAGCTGATGCAACCCTGAGACCAAGAGTCAGATATCAAAGTCTAGAAGAGTATCTAGAGTCAGGCCAGACCCAGCAGTCCACGCCGAGAAGTTATGCTGCCTACGAGGGCAGCACTTAACGAAGAGGGTGGTCAGTAATTCTGTGGCTGGGCATGGACAGTGGCCTCTGGCTTACACACAATACCTCTCTGTTCATTTCCATTCGTCCCTTAGAATTTAGTACAGTCTTTCTGAAAATGCTATCCTGTCTCAGCTATGCAAAAGTGGTTTGTTTACATTGGAAGTAGAATATTCATGGAGAAAGTCCCTGTGACCATGGTGGTGACAATGGTCTCATAGCAAAGTGTCCAAGTGAAAAGCGAAATGCCCATATTCTATGGGAGCCTGCCATGTCCCCAAACCCCTAAGCCTTCCCCTCTGATGCTTCTCAAGCCAAGAATTTAGGGGTTTTGTGACTTGATTTATAAGCAGATGTGATTGCCTTACAGTCTCTACAAATAGGTTAGGACAGAAATCTGAGCAGTATCTGAGTCAAGACACCAGTCTAAACTGAGGGTGGGTCCTGAGAGGCTAGAATATAGGCTAAGTGCGTCACAGTAATGAGTGGGTGGAATAATATGGCAGAGTCTAGTGCACACTCATCAGAGCTATCTCCTAATGTACCACACAGCTAGGTGACATTCTCAGCCCCTCTTGCAGTTAGGTGTGGTCACGTGACTGAGTCCTGCTCAAAGTGGACAAAAGTGATGTATACCACTTCCTGAACTGGCCCATAGAAACCTCCCACAGGCAGTTCTCTATGCTCCTTTCTCTTTCCAGAGCAACTCTGGAAGTCAAGTGTGGAAGAGGGCATGGGTGGAATGAGCTTGGACCCGCATCTCTGCCGGAGGACATGACCACTTGGTTTTACCTGCATGAGAAATAAAACTTCATTGTGTTAAGCCACTGAGATTTGGATGTTCAACCATTACGGCAGCTCATTTTACCTTATAATCACCTTTCTAGATACCAAGGACACAACATATAAAAAGATGCCCTGAGAAGCTGGAAGAGATAGCAATAGTCAGCAAGAAGGCATGTTGCAATGTAGCTGTCAGCGTCCTCACAGCAGAAACCTTTATTCTGCCTCCTCCTCCAACTTCCATCCTTTATCTCACCTTCTGTTCATAGTCAAGTTTCTTGGATGAGCAGTCTACATGAGTTTTTTCCACTTCCTCATTTCCCACTCATTCTTCTTTGCATAAAATCTAGATCTTGCCCCACGCTCGGCTGAAACTGCACCTATGACCTCCTAGTTCTCAAATCCAGCTGAACACCTTTCAGTCCTTATGGAGTGGCTTTTAACATGCAACACACAGACTTTAAGAAATGTGATTGGTATGTTTCCCTCTCTAAAAATCAATCTGTTCCTAAGCTCACTTTTCCACTGGAGGAAATCCAATCTTAGCCCTTATCCCAATAAGGGAATCCCATTCCCTACATAGCTCCTGAGTCATCCAAGTTTCAAGAGAATTTTAGACAGCACAGAACACTGGGGCCAGGTCTTCAGTTCGGAAGTGTCCAGAGTGATATGCTTCTTATCCAGCCCATACACCTGCCCTGGGGACAAAAGTCTACCCTCCTTTTGTTCTAAGCTGGGTACAGGGGACGCTGTCTCATCTAGAAAACCTGGTGCCACCTCCCTACGTAGACACTGCACCTCCCACCTGCCAGGGGGCCTGTGGGGAATGCCTCAGGCCCCACTGTTCTGAGCTTCCAGTTTGTGGCTTTGGTTCACTTCCCCGTCCTTCAGGACACTCTCTCCACCTAACCAGCCTGCACCCATTTCCACTGACTCCCTGGAGCCTCTCAGCTCTCAAACGATTCAACTCTTTTTGAGCCCCTTGTGGGGCAAGGAAATCCTTGCCCTCCACACTCAGAATCCCTGCTTGGGCAGGAAAAAAGGTGAAAATATCACCCACAGTCCCATTCACTCATGAATTAAAGCCCTGGTAGATTATCTCATGGCACTTGCCTTGCTTGAACTCTGTGAGGCAGAAAACAACTTCCCCCTTGACGGTCTCTGCTCCGCTGAATTCTGCGAACATTCTCTCTGGCTTTTCCTTCTTTCTGCCTGGTTATTCTTTCTTAGTCCTCTGCTGTGCCCATCCCTAAATCAATGCTTTCCTTTTCTTTTGTATCCCTAAAAGTACTCTGAAAGATTATGTGCTCTTCTTGTACCTTTTTAAGCTGACATTGAAGAATTTTTATCCTAAGTCTAAGTAGTTGCAAAGGATAAATTTTCTAGTACATCATAAATATCAATATTTTAAAATGAAACTGTTATATCATTCTTTTAAATAAATCTAATGGAATCTATAAAACATGGGGATATGTTATAACCCACTACCAACCATATTTAAAAATATTTGAACAACTTCTGTAACCATTAAGATTTTATGATTTCCTTTTCCCTTTGACATCATAATTCCTTTCCCACAGAATTTAACCCTAATGTAATATATTTTATACTTTATACCCTTTATTGATCATTCTCTTACTTCTCTGGAAAAAAAGTACAAATTAAGAAAAGTTTGTGTTTTCCACAATCATAAGCCCTAAGTGTTAAAAATCTCTTCTAGACTGAGTTATCATTTCAATGATTATCTATACATAATCTATCAAAATCACATAAATATTATACATTCGATAAATAATTATTAAACAGGAAAGTAGCTTCGTTCATGTATAATTTACATCCAAAACATTTTACCCATTTTAAGTGTACATTTTGATGAGTTTGGACAATTGCGTTCATTTATATAATCAACACCACAATCAAAATCAAGATATAAAACATTTACTTAATTCTAAAACTTTCCTCTTGCCTCTTTGCAGGCAATCTCCAATCCTTACCATCGGCCCCAGACAACTGCTAATCTGCTTTCTGTCACTATAGTTTGTCTTTAAAAAATAACTTTTTATTGGACATTGCTATGGTCTGAATGTTTGTGTCTCCCCCAAATTCATCCATTGAAATCCTAATGCTCCATGTGATGGTATTTGGAGGTGGGACTTTGGGGAAAGCTCCACCCTCATGATTGGGATTAGTGTTCTTATAAAAAGAGACCCCAGATTGCTCCCTAGCCCCTTCCACTATATGCAGACACAATGAGAATGTGCCATCTATGAACCAGAAAGCCCTCTCTGAACACCGAATCTGCCGGCACCATGCAAGATCTTGGACCTCCCAGCCTCCAAAACTGTGAGAAATAAATTTCTGTTGTTTATAAGTCCCCCAGTCTGTGGTACTTTATTATAACAGCCCAAATGGACTAAGACAGAAATCTATATCTTAATTTATGTGACTGGAGACATATGTATATATATATATATTTCCCCCTAGTTTAGTCATCTGTTGGTAAACATGATATGTCGCCAGAACGAGACAAGGTTCCATCAATTCTATTCTATTCCTATTTTTCATTTTTATAGATGTAAGCTCTAAGAAACCTTATTCACATAAATAAGTGGATGGGAAAGGAGAAAGTTCTTTTTTAGATGTATATAGTAATGTCTCTCAAATCTTTGAAGTCTTTTTGAGTTATGCCAAAAATCGCAGAGTGATCCGTAATCACAAACTACTTGTGATGGTTCAACAGCAGACAGGTCAGTAAGGTTCACTGCAATTCTGTTGAATGCAAAGAGCTGGACACCACTGGCTGGCACAGGGTCTGTTACATAGTCACTAGAGTCACTCACTTTCTTAGAACCAGTACCAATATTTCCAATTGCCTCTTTATTTGACATCCTAGAGGGTTTGTACCCTCTGGGATAATGCAACATGGTCTATGAAGAGTGTGCCTTTCCTTAATAATTGTGAAAGGATGAGCAAGGAGATACTGTCCCCATGCCCCAGCCCCATCCTAGATACGTTTTCAGACAGAACAATTGAAGGAATGATTAGACATGGAAGCTGAGGATCTAGAAATGGATTCCCTTAAAAGCCCCATGTTCACATACTCTTTAGAAAGTCTTCACGTACTCCTACGAGTACTTTATCCTATTTAAAGTTCTCTGCCTTAATAGCTAGCATTCATTCGAGTTCAGCCTCAGGTCATCTTCATCTCCTCTGGTTCTGTACATTCTATGTGACCACTCCTTTGACTTCAACTCCCGATGGCGGGCTGGTGACTCCCAAATCTCTCCTCTCGGGATCAGACTTCTACCTGGGTCTAAGAACCGTATATTCAATTGGCTGGTCAAAATCTTCACTCACCAATCTTCTGACTTAGGTTTGACAAATTTTCTTAAATGTACAAACTTATTCTATCCTAGATTTATGAAAAAAATATTCAACTCCATAAGATGAATTGGGAACTAACTATCTAGCATTTTTCTATTACTTTACTATCTATAAAGTACTTTCATCTATATGCACGTGTATATCATATAAAGTGTACAAAGTGTACATATGACTCTTACAGTGAATGCTTATATTTTACTGATGAGGAAACTAAGACTTAGTGAAATAAAGTGAAAAGTCGACTACATTCCAAAAAACATAGAAGGAAATAGAAGATTTATTCTCTGCCTTGACTTGATTAGAGAGAAATTACTCAAATAAAGATATTAAAAATCAACACAAGCCTGTGTATACTAGGAGCCAAACTACTATTTAGGTAGATGAAGTAAAAGGATAATTTTTTCTATAGTTTTAATACAAAGTAGAATAGATTTACAATCAATGCAAAGGCATTGTATCTCATTTCCTTATAGACTTATGAAAAAATTAAAATCAGTTGGGAAATAAATTAATTTACTCATAGTACCTAAGTCCCAAAATACACTGATGAACAATGTCAGTGATTTAAGGGTTGTTTGGCCAGAAACAGAAGGTGAGATGTATCACTTCCTTAGTTTCCTTTTAACAATTTAATTCCAAACAAAAGAAAACAAGTACGTTTTCCCCATTCTTTTATGGATTGTGTCTTTGACATAGTCATTTATTGAGTGTACGTTTCCTGTCCTGAGTAAGGTATTTGTGAACTGTGGGGGAAAACAATATGTTAGGCTCTATACATCTTGAACAAGTATTGTTTGTAACAAACCCCAGGTAAGTGGGCTCCTTGTGGGGGAGGGGTCATCTGAGTTCCTGTATGACTCAAAATATAAAATTTTATATTTTACTACGATAATGGTCTAGAAGTGACCAACCAATTCTTTGAGATTATAATTTTCTCTCTTTTATTTTTTCTTTAGTTGTTTCCATATCTCTAGTCTTTGGCTCTTATGTATCATTTGCTGAGCTATC
Source organism: Pteropus medius (assembly GCF_902729225.1). Lineage (NCBI taxonomy): Eukaryota > Metazoa > Chordata > Mammalia > Chiroptera > Pteropodidae > Pteropus > Pteropus medius. The sequence continues at coordinate 6,941,061 of NW_024344378.1, forward strand.
TGTATTGTTTATTGTTTTATCGTCACACATAAATCAAACTTTCGGTTTCCTTAGTCACATTTATTACTCTTGCTTTCATCTCCATTGTATGCACGTTTCTGGACTTTGGATACATAACTCCAAGCTTTCATTGGCTGGTAGTGAATGAGGCCTACTCTATTACTATGTGTTTATCTGGCAAAGACCTGCAAAGGTAAAAATGCAACCAGTCCATGAACAAGGGGAGGTGTGCTTTGAGTAAAGGAATGAATGCATTCCAGTCCAACTTATTTAAAGTCATATTTCATCCTTGAAACCTTTGACTCCACTTTAAAATCGAAATAATGGCAGAAGCACAGTTTCAATGGAAAACTGAGGGTATCTATGGTCTGCTAGGTTCAAATGTCCCAATTCCATCTCTGGACTTCGAGCTACTTCTAAGGCTTCCAGGCCAGCTACTCATGGGACTGCGGAGCTCACAGGGCTGAGGGGCAGAGGCCCAGATGTGAAATATGCTCCACACGAATTTCCTCATTTCTGTCACACTGCGCTCTGCCACCCCTGCTTCCTGGCCTCACACCCTAACTCCACGTTACTCAAACCAGACACGTAAACCACATGCCACTTACTCCCACCTTTGAGTGTAAAGTTAGATCGTAGCAACTCAGTGGCACCAAAAGTACACAGGACATTACCAATATCACTGAATGTAATAATTTAGAACATTTTGTCATCACAAAAGTAATGCTTATTGTAAAAAATTCAAGCAATACAGTGGTAGGGAGAATGAAGAGTCCAAGTTCCACTTCATATAGCTCCTTCCCCCATAGGAATTCCCTGCTAAGAGTTTGAGGTGAATCATTTTATGTCGTATCTATTTCTATACATTTACACATACAGTATATTGCTTTTGAAAACCTAAATGGCATACCATTTATGTTATTTTATGATTTAGATTTTCACTTAACAATATACTTTAGAGCTCATTTTATGTCCTTATATATAGATCACTCTTCACTCTTCACTCTTGTTAAGAGGTGCATAGTATTCCTGATGTGCCATAATTCATTTGGCTATTCCTCTATTGGTGGACATTTAGGCTATTTTCAGCATTCTAGTACTGCAAACAAAGGGGCAAGGGACATCCTGGTATATAATTCTGTGTACATCTGCCAGAATTTCTTCAGGATAGATTCAGAGAAATTCACTGGGCCATTGCATTTAAGTTGGGATAGAATCACACAGCCAGTTATGATTACCTTTTCTTTTTGATCTTTCCTTCTAACTCACAAAATTCGATTGTACACATTTTAAGCTGGGAGAGATCATGCCAGTGTTGGGAGAGACTTTGGCATGGGGGGTGTGTCTTAGTTCATTCAGGCTGCTGTAACAAAAATACCATGGAATATGTGACTTAAACAAGAAGCATTTATGTCTCACAGTTCTGGAGGATGGGAAGTCCAAGATCAAGGTGCCAGTAGATTGTGTCTGGTGAGAGCCCACTTCCTGGTTCATAGACAGCTGTCCTCTTGCTGTGCCCTCATATGGCAGAAGAGGTGAGGGGTCTCTCTGGGGTCCCTTTATAAGGGCACTAATCCCATTCGTGAGGGCTCCACCCTCACGTTCTAATTGCCTCCCAAAGGCCTCACCTCCCAATACCATCACCTTGGGGGTGAGGTTTCAACATATGAATTTGGGAGGACACAAAGCTTCAGTCTGTAGCAGGGTGGGACAGGTCTTCGTTGAGCAAGACTGTCCCACAGACTGCAGGATATTTAGCATCCCTGACTCTGCTTATTAAAAGCCTGTAGCATCCTGTATGAGTTTCTATTGCTACACAATGAAGTACTCCAAACTTAGCAGCAGAAAACAATAACTACTTGCTATCTCACAGTTTCTGTAGGTCAGGAATCCGGTTTGCAGGAGGCTTTAGCTCTTCAGCACATGGGGCTCTCTGTAGGATTGCTCAATGACAAGCCTTCCCACAGAATGAAGAGAGAGACAGAAAGAAAGAGAGCCAGACATAGAGGGAGGAGTGAGGGAGGAAGAGGGGGACGGGGAGGGAGAGGAGAAAGAGAGAGAGAGAGAGAGAGCCAGCCAGCCAGTCAGCCTTTCCTAGCCCTATCTCAGAAATGGCAGATCTTTGCTTCTGCTGCAACCTATCGGTCACACAGACCAACTTTGCTCCCACATGGGAGAAACTACATAAGAGTGTGAACACCAGGAGTGGGGATCATTGTGGGCCATCTTGGAAGCTGGCTACCATATACCCACAACCACCGTGGCAACAGAAACATCCCACAGGTGTTCCCAACCACCCTTCCCTCCCCAGTTAAGAATCTCTCTCATTTTACAGTGAGGAAACTAAAGCAAGAGAGAGGCAGTGACTTGCTTGGGTTCTGCATGTGTTAGCAGCGGCACCACTGTACTATACGGCCTCTCAGTGAATGCATTTGTGGATGATCTTTGGAAATCATTTGTGTTCATTAAAGAAAAAAAAAATGATGATAATGTACTTAAGTTAAAAGTAGATTTTTCCCCCCAGGCCTAGGAACTTCGGTATTTTTTCATACTGAATAAAGTAAGCTTACAATTTAAAACTCCTCTCCAATTTTCTCAAATGTGATTAAGACTCATTCTGCTACTATAGTTTTTAATATTTTCCAAATATTCGCAAAATAATTTCTTTGCATGCCAAAGAACTCCGACCTTGCAAAGAGCTCTTTAATTTGGGGTGGGAGGAGTTGGGAGGATGTGAACAATGGTCTTACAAGGTTACCAACACTGCTGATATAGCCCCAGGACCCTTAGCCTTTATCTCATTTAACTCTCCAACAGCCCAATGGAGGTGGGCATGACCATCCTTTATTTGCCAGGTGAGGAAACTGTACTGAAAAGGATCAAATAATAGCTACATGACAGAGTCAGGATGGGAGCCAGTTCTGTTTGAACTTAACCTCTGTTCTTAAGGGACTAGGGGCTGAATTCTTTGGACAGCAATGAATAAGAATAGTACTTAGTCCTTTAAGAAAGGCTAAAAGGAGAAGCTCTGAAGAAGACCAAAAAAATTATAATCCTCAAAGATGAAAGAAATCATCATTTTAATCCCCAGGAATGGACTGTGTACCAGACTTTCCCTAAATTAATAATGAAACTTACAAAAGGATGTGGTTAGGAATAACACTGGGTTTTTGTACAGTTTGGAGACAGGTGCGTTATCCTGACACAAATACAGTGAGATGTCACATTGCATGCCATACATTTAGAACTGGTAACAATCTGGATACATAAAATCTAAGCAGCCCTAAGTGCCAAGGCTCACCTTTTACTTGGCTGGTCTGTTTTGACACCGCCATCCCTATGTTTATAGCCATCAGGCCTCTGAGCCTTACTTACCTAATCTACCAGCATTTTGAGTTCCACATTTATTCTAGTTCTGCTAAATGTCTGAAACTGATAATAACCACTGTTACTGAACACCAAATGTGTACTGAACACAGATTTAGGCATTTTATCTACGTGACCTCATTTAATCATTATGAGACTTCTTGACAGATGAGAAATCCAAATGATTACACTAAATAACTTGCCAATGTCAAAACTAGTAAGCACGTCAGTCAAATTCAGAGTCGTGTGACTCCCAAACCTATGCTCCTGCACCACACCGCACCGACTCCCATTAGGGCATTGATATATTGACACCTTATTTTGAGCAATCACAAATTAGTTTATCTCTCTTTTCTCCCTTTCCCTCCACCATCCAATTTCAGCTGATTATGTGTTTTTAGTCTTTTTCTTTATGCCTTTAAGAATGTTCAGGCCATGGGAAACCATGCTATAGAGGTGAAGGTCTTATAGTAGTTCGATTGCAGAAATATTGTGGGAGAATTGAGTCATCAAAAGTACACAGAGCTCTAAAGCGTAGGTTCCAGCATTCAGCTTCTTATCCCATTGTGAATGATGTAGAGTAAGAATTCCATGATGAAACACACACACCAGCTTACAATAGATCATTAATGGGCATAGTGAAATAGCAATGAATTTTTAAATTTTGCTATCATATTTGAGATGTACTATTAGACTATCTCTTCTAAATAAGGAATAGGAGATACAAAATAAACTTTGCTAAAAGGAAACATCTCAACAGAGACCATGACAAATACTCAAATGGTGGGCAGTATGCTTAAATCAAAATAACCAAACCGACACATGAAATCTCAACTATATAAATAGATTTTTCTACTCTTAATGCCAATAGCAGTGATAGTATTTCAGCAAAACAATACTGTCTGTCATATTGAATGCTGACTTCTATTTTATGAGTTTTGTAGTTTTGCTAGTACTTACTATGCATTGACTTTTATCATTTCATATGAGGAGCTATATGCATAGGTTTATATCTGGTTTTAAGTATTTAAATGTATGTATTATCAAAAATCTGTCTGCTATAAATGAGAAAAACCCAAACCAACCTGGCTGTCTTCGTCTCTGACAGCCCTCATATCCTGGCTCTAATCAGTGTCTTGGCCCAATACCTCACAGACATACATCTCTTCAACTATAACTCACAACAACATGTAGGCATTACCTACGATTCTGTCCTCAGTTCTCTTTTCTTCTTCCACTATGCAATTGGATTTGAGAGAACTCAACCACTCATATAGTCAGCTTTAATGACTGTGAAATGACTCCCTAATCCCTACATCGCTATCCACTGTCTCTTCAGATCTGCATTTTCGGCTATCTGATGGGCGTCTCTACCTCCACATGATGTGACAAACACTGGTACTCTCTCCCTGTCTCTCTGTCTCTCTGTCTCTGTCTTTCTCTTTCTCTCTTTTTTTAAGTAAGATACTTTAACTGTACTTGGTTAAGAGCACTGTCACTTCCCCTTGGATCGTCTCTCCATCATACTTCCCCTTGCACAGGTACCACTGGAATGGCTGTGGCATTTTGGATTTCAGGTAAGGGAAAGCTGAGTTGGGGATGCATCTTATTGGGTTTGGTGGGACATCTCCATGTGGTTCACAGTCGCTTGGGTGTATGGTTACTGCTGGCCACCCTGGTGTTGGAATGGCTGCCAGGAAAATCCCCACATGGTCCATTAAGCTGATTCACCCAGAAGGCATGCCATGATATGAGGTGCACATGTCCTACTGCACCCAGCCGTAAAAGGATACAGGTAGTGGAAGAAAAACAAGTTTGGAATATGCAATCGGTTTTCACTGAAGCCCAAAGTCAGAAGAGAGGTCTTCTCCTGTCAGGAATACTCACTAATGCAGCAAGACCATTTTAAGTGCACTGCCTTTAAGATAAGAATTGTGTAAAATAGGATGATCATAAATTCTGTGTTTATAGGACACAAATTATAATAGAATGACAAAGAACAAGTACATCTATATCAGCTCATATATGAAAATAAAGCCATCTATATTTCCGGAATAAAATTTATAAAGTAAAATATAATAAATCTGTGAAATAAGAATGCTGTGTCTCATAGATTACCTTAGTTGATCTCTATCGCAGATATATTTTCCCCAATTTTTATATAAGACCCCAAGAAGTTATCCAAGCCAGAACTGGCACCCGACCTCCCCTGGCAGCCCCTGGCTGGCTGGTCTACCGTCCCCAGCCTCAGCTCTTCCTGTTAAGCCACTCTCGAGATAGATGCTAATCTCACACCATTGTGAGCTGTCAGCGCTGATCTGCTCGCACAGACCCAGGAGACGTGTGGATGATGTTGAAGTGCCAAGTGGCAAGTCTGCGGCTTCAGGGGTACTGCCAACCACCCAGAGAGGCATCCTGCCCCTGATGTGCCACTACGTTCCTCCCTGACATGTAGCTTTAGCTAGAAAAACTTTTCCTTCCAACTTTCTATTTTGAAAAAATGTCTCTCCTACAGAAAAGCAAAAGAATAATACAAGAATAACTGTGTACTCGTCACCCAGATTCAAACAATTGCTAACGTTATGCCATATGTGCCCTCTCCCCACTCCAGTTCTTCCCCTGGCCCACTTCTCTGCTTCCCTCTCTGTCCCTTTCTCCCTCGCTCCCCTTTTCCTCTTCTCCGCCTCTCCCTCACTCCCTCTCTCCCTCTCTCCTTCTCTCCCTCTCTCCATCTCTCCATCTCTCTCTTTCATTTGAAACTTAAGTTGCTGACATCAGGGCATTTCACCCTAAAATCTTGTGTATGTATCTTCTAAGAACAAAGACATTCTCCTACATGATATAAACAAAACCATAACCCATACCATCTTCACACCCGAGACATTTAACACGGATTAACGACAGTATTACCTAATGTGCAGTCCAAACCCCACTCTCCCAAGCTGTCCCCTCAATGTCTTCCGCAGCTCTTTTTCAATCTAGGACAATCAAGGGTCATACAGTTCATGTGGTTCTCATGTCTCCGCAGCCTCCTTTTATCTAGAACAGATCCCTGTCTTTTTCTTTATTTGTTTCATGACATTTTTGAAAAGTTTAGGCCAGTTGCCTTGTGGAATACCCCACAATCCATATCTGTTTGATCATTTCCTCATGGTTAGATTCAAGGCATACATTTTGGGCAAAATACTATATGGCGTACTTTTCACTGCATTACATCAAGAGGTCCATGATAACATATTGTCTCATAGATCATGCTAACTTGATCACTTGGTTAAGATGGTTCCTGCCAGATCTCTCTATTGGAAAGGCATCTTTTCTCACTTATAATTAATAAGTAACCTAGGGGGTGATAAAGTGAGACTTTGTCAATTGTGTGAATATCTTGTTCCCCAGAAATCTTTAACCTGATGGCTGCAAAGACAGGAATTTTCCAACTCTATCATGCTACCTGCACATATTAGCTGGCATTCTTCATAAAACGTCCCCTCCCCTGCACACATAGCTTTTCAGTATCACTATAAACTCACGAACTCTGTTTTATAATCTATTGACACTTTTACTCCTTTTAGTGCTCACATTGTCCCACAATTAACCAGTGGAGCCCCTTCAAGCTGGCTCTTCTGAACCGGAACACCTCTCCCATTATCAGGGCCAGCTTGCTAGGCGTGTGACCGCTGCAGTTAAACGAGACCCTGCTTTCTGAAAAGGCCCCTGTATGGTTCTTGCTGTCCTGACATTCTTAGTGATTTTTCAACAAGGGGCTCTGCATTCTTATTTTGCACTGGGCCCTACAAATTGTATAGCTGGTCTTGCCCACTGGTCTTTGAGCACTGCCTTGCTTACCAGCACGAGAAGTTCCACACACATTGTACTTACCTGTCTCTGATGGGAAATCACACAATTTATCCAAGAACCCTGATCTTTTTAGGGAGAAATGGTATTTAAAAACGAGATCTGAATACTAATGTGTTCATTGCTCCTAGAGTGACATTGCTTCAAGGCGCTGTCAGTGGTGATAACTGCAGAACCCCTGGCACCTAACACTCTCTCCAAACCTCTCCACTAAGAGAGGATCAAACTCTAGCATGGCTTCAGGCAGCATAAGGCCATGCCCCTACGGTGACCCCGGTCCCTCCCTTAAATGGCTGCCTGGAAAGCTCAACACTGCCAGGAGCGCTTACTGTTTGTTCCAGCCAACACCTGGGACAGGCCCCTGACCACCCTTTCTCAGAGCATTTACTAAGAACTTACAATTGCGAATCCTTCCTCTGTCCCTTTAAGACATACACGTACCTCCTAGATTCAGAAATGTCTTTCCCGAGGCCCTGAAAGCCATCCCTTTGAAATGTCATTATCAAGAAGGACAGGGCCTCTGTCTCCCTGCTCTGTTGGAGAAGAGAACCCTAACTTTGATCCCTGCCAGCGAGCAGACACAGCTGGCCTAATCACACCTCCACTGACCAAGCCTCTGTACTTGAGCCCCTCTCTCCTCAGGCCAGCGTTTCCTTCTCCCTCTGAAACACGCAGTCGCTCCGCACCAATCAGTAAGGATCCCGGCCCTTGCCCTGCTGTGAGTAGTAACTGAATAATATCTGTTTTCACAGCTTTAGCTAATGTCCCATTGTGTCCTTGACAGTGGATGGAGCTGGAAAGTCATGTGTTTATACCGAGACCTGCGTTTCTAATCCAGGAGCATAGCATTTCTCCATCCTATATTACCTCTCTCCTCCTGCAGCAACAGCCCTAGGTCCCCCTACGCGATCCATATATTAATTCATTTGCTCTGTCCTATCGTTTACACCAAAGTTTCAGCATGGCGACACTAATATTGCTATCAATTAGAAGCCTAACTCATAAGCCTCCTTCAGGTCTTTTTCCCCTTAGAATATATCCCACTAGTCAGAATACAGGGTTCAAAAGTGACTTGCAATTCTTTTATCTTTGTTGTTTTGCCATCAATTTGCTAAACACTGAGATGCCTGTGTTACTGTTTGCGCTCAACTTTAGCATGTTTTATTTAATATTCTTTGATTTATTTTTTGAATAGTTAAAAAATTTACATGGTTTAAAATTCAAAACTGCAAAAAAAAAAAAGATACACTCAGAAGTGTCACTGACACTCTCCTCCCTGTTCCTTCCACTCTGTTCACACCTACGCCCTCCAGGTGATCACTTTCATTTGTTTCTGGTTTATCTTTCCTGTGATTCTTATCAAATCGATACATATGCACGCACTATTTCCTCTCCCCTCTTTTCACACAGGTGGTAGCTCGCTTTATATATTCATTTCCGCATTGCTATTTTCACTTAATAACATACTTTGGACATCCTTCCAGTTCTCAGGGAGTCCTTTATTCTTTTTCATGGCTGCATAATAGTCCTTTACTTAGTGATTCCATGATCAATTCAATCTCTGGTGGACAGGATCTTTGACTCTGCTTTCAATATTTTGCTATTACAAGTAACGCCATGATCGATAACCTTTTTCATATGTTGTTTTGCATTTCGGGGGCTGTTTCTTCAGAGTAGATTCCCTGAAACTGGATTGCTGGATCAAAGGGAATGCAGCCCTGCTGATACCTTGCCTTCAGACTAGTGAGACCTATCCGATGTTGTTTTATTAAATATTGCTAAATTCTCCTCCTCAGGAGTCGAAGCGCTTTGTCCTCTTGCCAGCAATGCCTGAAAGTGCCTTTTTCAGTTGTGGAAACGCTGACATAGAGAAACGTATCTGGGGCAGATGCCTGAGATTGAAGGGTTTATTCTGTGGGTGTTGCCTACTACCAGAAAGGCTGTCTTCTGGTCCATCCCACCATGAGTTTGCTGTGTTTGTGTGCCCAGCAAGACTGAAACGAGAGCCTGGGAGGGCAAGAAAGAGGCCACGAGAAAACAGTAAGACCTTTGCATGACAGATTGGAATTCCACTGCTCGTAGGGAGAGCCTTAAAAACAGACTGTGGAGGCTCAGAAGCACTGGTCTCGCGAAGGATGGTAACACAAAATGAGGATCACCCACACTCCATTGATCAGGAATCAGGATTAGAGCAGCAGCTCCGGGGACAAAAAAATTGCACGGGTGCAGGCATAAAGGCCTGGCCCCTGCTTTAACTAGTGTGAACAAGTTGAGTAGTTCCATCAAAGCTCTCATCAGTAAAGTTTACAAACGTAGCTTTAAATGTAGTGTTTAAGGTAAATAGAAACACCTACATATTTTTAACCCCAAATTTAGCTAACTTCACCCCAAACTCATAAAATCTACATGTATTAGTTTCCCATTGCTGCTGTAACAAATTACCGCAAACTCAGTGGCTTAAAAGAGCACAAATTGATTATCTTACACTTCTGGAGGTTAAAAGTCTGAAATAGGTTTCAATGAGCTAAAATTGAGATGTTGGAAGGGTTTTTCCATTTTCCAGAGGCTACAGCTTTCCCGGGCCTGTGGCATCCTTCCATCTTCAAATGGCCAGTCAAGTCTTAGTCACAGGGGTCCCCTCTGACACGGACTCTTCAGCCTCCCTCTTCACCAGTTAAGAACCCGCGTGATGTCACTGGGCCCACCCAGATAACCCAGGATAATCCTCTTATAGCAAGGTGAGCTCATCAGCAACCTTAATTCTATCTGCAAACTTAATTCCCCACTTCCATGTAGCCTGACACATTCGTAGTTCTGGGGATTAGGATGTGGACAGCTTTGGGGGCTGTTACTCTGCCTGCCATACCAGTTAACACTGGATTTTCTCGTTCCTATGTCCCGGCATAGTATAACATTCAAAGTTCTACAAAAGTCTTGAAAATAAAGTACATCTTTATTAAAGGTCCCTTGAGGGCACTGAGAAAAGGGTTTTAGCTCGACGCGGTATATCTTTTTGACATCCCTTCTTCCTAAGGTTTCTTCCCAGCGTTCCTCATAGGAACCGTCAAATCTCTCTCCTTTCTCTTCTCTCTCTCTCTGCCTCTCCCCACTTCCACCTCTCTCTCTCCTTCCAGACCTATTTTTCCTTCCGAGTATCTCCCACCTTTTTTCTCTCAAAGGAACTCAGCCCACCCCTGTTCTCAGCGTCCCCATTTTGC
>NW_024344378.1:6951507-6956392 GCF_902729225.1 Pteropus medius
AAAAAAAAAAAATTACACTACTACTGCACACGGAGCAGGCATAAAGGCCTGGCCCCTGCTTTAACTAGTGTGAACAAGTTGAGTAGTTCCATCAAAGCTCTCATCAGTAAAGTTTACAAACGTAGCTTTAAATGTAGTGTTTAAGGTAAATAGAAACACCTACATATTTTTAACCCCAAATTTAGCTAACTTCACCCCAAACTCATAAAATCTACATGTATTAGTTTCCCATTGCTGCTGTAACAAATTACCGCAAACTCAGTGGCTTAAAAGAGCACAAATTGATTATCTTACACTTCTGGAGGTTAAAAGTCTGAAATAGGTTTCAATGAGCTAAAATTGAGATGTTGGAAGGGTTTTTCCATTTTCCAGAGGCTACAGCTTTCCCGGGCCTGTGGCATCCTTCCATCTTCAAATGGCCAGTCAAGTCTTAGTCACAGGGGTCCCCTCTGACACGGACTCTTCAGCCTCCCTCTTCACCAGTTAAGAACCCGCGTGATGTCACTGGGCCCACCCAGATAACCCAGGATAATCCTCTTATAGCAAGGTGAGCTCATCAGCAACCTTAATTCTATCTGCAAACTTAATTCCCCACTTCCATGTAGCCTGACACATTCGTAGTTCTGGGGATTAGGATGTGGACAGCTTTGGGGGCTGTTACTCTGCCTGCCATACCAGTTAACACTGGATTTTCTCGTTCCTATGTCCCGGCATAGTATAACATTCAAAGCTCTACAAAAGCCTTGAAAATAAAGTACATCTTTATTAAAGGTCCCTTGAGGGCACTGAGAAAAGGGTTTTAGCTCGACGCGGTATATCTTTTTGACATCCCTTCTTCCTAAGGTTTCTTCCCAGCGTTCCTCATAGGAACCGTCAAATCTCTCTCCTTTCTCTTCTCTCTCTCTCTCCCTCTCCCCACTTCCACCTCTCTCTCTCCTTCCAGACCTATTTTTCCTTCTGAGTATCTCCCACCTTTTTTCTCTCAAAGGAACTCAGCCCACCCCTGTTCTCAGCGTCCCCATTTTGCATCCCTGTTCACCCTACACAACTCCCTGGAAAATGCAAGAATGCTGGACACGTTTGCTCCTCCAGATCCAAGGGCCATCCTTTCCCGTCCTGCCGTGCGCCCGGGAAGGCCGATCTTGCCCTCTGGCTCCTGGTGGGGTTGGGTAGTGCACAGCACATGCAGAAGATTGGGGGTCTGGAGGATAGGGAGATGGGAGTCTCTTCTCTCCTTTCCCTAGGGCCCCAATCCAGCCACAATTCTCTGTCCAGGTTCTGCTAATCATCACCTCCCTTTGCCCCTTGGTGTGGTACAGCCCCCGGCTGTTGCTAGCTCTGGGGTGAGGGTGGGGGGCTTCGCCAATGCTTGTTGGTTTCCTTAAACCCTGACCACACCCTTATAAGTAGTCTCTTCGTTAAATTCTCAATATCCATGTCAATATCCCAAACCACGTGTTTCCTGCAGGGACCCTGGCAATACAGTGGGGAAGGGGCCTTGTAAATACTTAGAATAAAACACGAATATACACACACACATTGCTGACACATCCTACAATACAGATGAACCTTGGGGACCTTATGCTAAGTGAAATAAGCCAGTCACAAAGGGACAAATATTGTATGATTCCATTCATACAAACTACCTCAGATTCATAGAGGAATCAAATTCGTAGAGACAGAAAGCAGAATGGTGGCTGCTGGGGCTAGGGGAGGGAAGTGTGGAGTTTAGTTTAATGGACACAGAGTCTCAGTTTGGAAAGAGAAAATTATGAAGATGGATGGTGGTGACGGTGGCACACTAATATGAATGTATTTAATGCCACTGAACTGTACACATAAAAATGGTTACGATGGTAAATTTCATGTATTTTTTCACCATACATTTTTTAAAAAGTAAAAGAGAAAACTGTAAAAATTCTCGTTACACACACACTATGAATCTCTGAGATTGGACTACAGCTGTGCCCGAGATGGAATGCACCTAGGCAAAACAGTGGGGGGCCTGACAGAAGTTTATTTGCAAAAGGGCTGAGAACTCCCTTTAAAGGAAAGAAGACCCAAGCACCCTGTGCCTGACTCAGAAACAGCATCTGGCTCATCAGAGGGTTAGAGCAATTTCCCAGTTCATGCAGGGTCTCCTTAACACACCTCAACCCCTTCACAGTCTCCACAACACTTCCTGCAATTACAACCACATACACGTTTAACGCCTGTATTCCCCACGCACGGAAAGCTCCACGAACAGGCCTGTCTTAGTTCAGGCTGCCATAACAAAACTACCATAGGCTGGGTGGCATATAAACAACAAACACTTACTTCTCACAGTTCTGGAGGCTAAAAGTCCAAGATCAAGGTGCAGATAGATTCTGTGTCTAGTAAGGACATGTTTCCTGGTCCATAGACAATTGTCTTCTGTGTCCTCACCTGGAGGAAGGGGTGAGGGAGCTCCATGGGGCCTTTTATAAGGACACTAATCTCATTCTTGAAGGCTCTGCCTCTTGACTGAATTAATTCCCAGAGGCCAGCCTCCAAATACCATCACACTGAGGGGTGGGACTTCTACGTATGAATGGGGGGTGGGAGGGGCGGGGGAGCAGTCCACAGCCAGGGCCATGACTATTCTATTCGTGGCTTTGTCCCCAGCACCCAGCTTAATCACCCTGGCAGTAGTACCTGCTTATTCTGTGTTTGAATGAAGAATGAACCCTGAATACATTGTGGTGGTTGTTAGCATAACGCGTTCCTCCCAGCTCTGTGGATGCGTGTCTGGGTCCAGGGTACAGAAGACTGTAAACCACATAACTGCTGCTGTGAATTCTGTAAAGCTTCAGGGCCATTAGCAACACCACTGGGGACCTTTAGAGAACATGGCAGATTGGTGAGTTACCAGAATGAGCGTGAGCCTCAGAATTTCAGAATTCACAGCACCATATCTATCACCTGACAGTGGATCATGCTAAATCATACTCTGACTTTTCTTCTTTCTTTCCAATCCAACCTCAAAATACCCCAATGGCAGCCATCCCAGAACTTTAAAAATGACCTTTCTCTCTTTTTCTGTATTAATGTTTTGAAGCCACATAAATCAAGTTAGTTATATTTAACTTTAATGGATTTTGTAACTATTAATATAGTTCTTGAGATATTTTTGCAAGAGGGGACCTTTCCCATCCTGCCCATATGTTCCTTGCTAAGCTTAGAGTTCATATTAATGCCAGCGGCTTTCATCCTTGACTTTAGACATGGTCAGCTGTTTCTGTTGTAATGTCATAACCTGGTTTACAACCTGAGTGTCACACTGGAGGCTTTAGGGGAGGTTTCTGACCTCTACCAGGATGACAAAGGAAACCCAAGATACCATTTCCTTGACTCCCACACCACACACACCTGCCAACACTTACTCCCATCTCCTGTGCCTGCTGGCTCCCTGGCTTTTTATGGCATCAGGCTTCAAGACCGGTTAGTCTGGAAATGGTCAGCTATCAATATATCTTGGGCCTTTTGTCACCTCCTACTGACTTGAGAACATTTTTTTTATCTGGGCCCTTTCAAATTCCCAATAATAAAATCATTTCCCACCTTCTTCCCTCCTGTTGACCAAGACTGGAACCAGAATACACAGGCATGGGTACATCCCATGCTGCTCCTTTCTGTGGAAAGACCAGAAGGGAGAAGGGAGAAAGGGACGAGAAGAAGGTGTTTGGGAGCAATGAGATTTGCATGAAAAGCATTCTGGACCTTGGTCATATCTCCTGCAGGATGTATTTAATGCCCCTCAATGTGATTTCAGCATTATTTTTGGCAAGGGCTCACACCGTATTTCAATAATCTATCACTTTGCAGTTCTCTGCGAGATGCGTGTTCCTGTGTGTGGCACCTGACTCTTGCCCACCCTCATTGTGCCTCATGGACACACGGAATCTCTTGGTATCAGCAATGAAAGGAAACCAGGTACCGACGCATTCTACAGGGATAAACCTTGAAAACACGGCAAAGTGAAAGAAGCCAGTTACCAAAGACCAAATACTCTAAGATGCCATTTATCCAAAATATCCAGAACAGGCAAATCCATAGAGACAAAAAATAAAATAGTGGTTGCTAGGGGCTGGGGAAGCAGGGATGGGGAGTGACTGTGAATAGGTACAGGATTCCTTTCTGGGGTGATGAAAATGATCTCAAATTGGTTACTGAGATGAATAAACAACTCGGTACATATACTAAAAACCATGGAATTGTACCTTTGTGAATTGCATGGTACGTGAATCATACTCAATAAAGTTGTTACCAAAAAAAAAAAAAAAAAGAAAACAAATCACAATGAGAGGAAAGAAAGGGAAAAAAGGAAAAAAGCTGGTAATACAGGAAATGAACAATGAGATAATTTGAAGAATCACAAGATAAAGAGAGGGAGTTTTTTTTTTTTTTTTTTACAATAACATATTTTTAAAAATATGTCCTTGTAAAAAAAAAAAGAAAAGAAAAGAATAGGGCTTTTCTCCCAATTCTTAGACTGCTGTCTCTAAAGTATATTCTGGAAACTGCAGGAACCAGCAGGTGGGGAAAAAAAATACCTGGATCAATGCTGCAAAAATGGAAAACAGACAAAGGGCGAAGCTAACAACGAGATCAGACACACCAAAGCCAACAGCCAGGACACCAGGAAGCAGGCGGAAGAGATATCTCAGAACAAAGCGGCAGGAAAATAATTTTGGAATAAAAATTAAGTTAAATTGGACAAGAGAGGCCACTTTCTTTCTTGCGGCCTCTTTTTTTCTTACATCCCCCCCCATACACACACATACACACACATACACGCCTTTCCCTCTCTCTTCCAATTAGAGTTCCTATTCCAGCTCTGCTCACAATAGGCCCAAGCAAGTCC